>NC_141078.1:15968200-16170700 GCF_041138505.1 Cibotium barometz
ATCAAACATGTCCTGTGAGCATACATTCTGCTATTTTTTTGCATGAAAGCATGGCCTGAACTGAGTTTTTGACAAAAACAACATCTCCACTTACCAAAATTCGCTTTGAGGCTAGATGGTAGAGTCTATATCCCTTGCTTTCTGAATTGTATCCCACATATATGCATTTAAATGCCTTATCATCAAGCTTGCTACGTTGTTGCTCAGGCACAAGAGCATAAGCAAGACAACCAAAAACATGAAAATGAGCCACAGAAGGCTTCCTACCATGCCAAGCTTTATAAGGAGTTTTAGACTGCAAGGCCTTGGTAGGGCATTTGTTCAACACATAGTTTACGCACATAGTTGCCTCTAACCAAAAACCATAAGGTAAATCTTGGGCTTTCACTATATATCATGCCATCTCCATGAGAGAGACCTGTTCTTCCTCTTAGCCACACCATTTTGTTGAGGTGTGTATGGAAATGTACATTGATACCTTATGCCTTTTCCAGCCATATATGCATGAAATTCCTTGGACATATACTACTCGATCTGAATGAAGGGTGACAACTTTACATTCACATGCATTTTCACCCATGGATAAGAATTGCCTAAAGCACATAAAAACCTCTAACTTTTGCTTTAATGGGATACACCCAGCTATATCTGGAGTAATCATCAATAAAAGTGTCAAAGTAGAGATATCCCCCAATAGATGGTGTCCTCATAGGACCACATACACACTATGTATAAGCTGTAATTTCTTAACAGCTCTCATAGATCCATCCTTTAGAAATGATGCCCGATGCATTTTACCAAGAATACACCCCTCACATACATGTCTAGTAGGGGTCTCAAGAGTTGGCAACTCAAACACCATATCATGCCTTTGAAGGCATAACAAACTGCCATAATTCATATGGCCAAATCATGCATGCCATAATTCTACATCACTCATAGCACGAGTCGTAGAGACTGAGCAAGCATCATGCTGCAACTTCTCAAATACATCCATCTTGTATAGGCCATGAAACAAGGTACCTGAGGCAATGATAGAATAACCATCATTTCTATCATGAACTGTACATCTCTTATCCACAAATTTCACCGGTTAAGCTTGATAAGGCTAAGGCTGAAACGAACAGCAAGTTCTTCTTAATTCCTGGCACATATAAACTTTAGAAAGAGTAAATGCGCCCCCATTTACAGCAGTGAGCACAACTCTACCAACTCCTTTGATAGGATATGAGGAACCATTTGCACATGTGATGGTTCTTGCACTTGGGACAAATTCTAGAGATGATAACAAATTTTTTTGTTAAGTAATGTGCTTACTAGCACCACTATCAATGTACCAAGCATCCGATTCTGCCACTAACATGCATACATAAACAGAAGGGTCATAACTGCAATGTACAGTTCATGCCCAATCATCTTCAGCAAAACTTGCAGTTTCCTTCTTCGCTGCACTTGGTGCAGATACATCAGCACCACCACAACCATGCCCGATTCTTTCTTTTTCTCATTCTCTAGTCTTTTCTTGCACTCATGTATGTAGTGCCCTGGTTTCCTGCAATAGTGACACTTGCTCTTCTTTTTAGGCTTATCACCTTCTTTCTTTGCATCCTTACTTGAGGATTCTCATTTTGGCTCATAGCCACCATGTGAAGAAGATTTAACTTTGCCTTTCTGATTGGCAATAAAAGCTTGGTCACCAACTTGCATATAGTGAAACCAGATCATCAAATGTAAGGGCGTTTGGATTTTCCTTCATCATCATGAGTCTAAGGGTAGAGGCAAAACTCTTGTAAGAATCTGGCAATGCATTGAGAATTGTGGGCACCAATTTACTATCAAGATATATCTTATTCACACTAGCAAGCTGCTCCTTAAAATCTTTGATCTTGGTCAAGAAGCTGTCCATTGAGTCTCCATCATTCATGTGCTCAGACTCCAACTGTTTGCGCAAATATGCAACATGTGCTTCATTGCACATCACCTGGTATAATGCAGCAAGTGCATCCCATGCTTGTTTTGAAGTCTTACATGACCAAATATAAGGAATAATGCTTGTTTTTGAAGTCTTACATGACCAAATATAAGGAATAATGCTTCGCTTTGTAGAAAGTGCAAGCAATGCATGTGCATGTGCATCTTCCATCTCGTTTGAGCAGTAGTGGGAGGTCCTAGGGGTGCATGTGGAGGAGCCACATCCCTATCAAATTCTACTTCAGATGTATACCTGCAGCACCTGGTTGCACTGGTAGTTGTGAAACAGGTTGAGTTTCACTACCACTGACCACATTCCAAAGGCCTTTAGCAACTAGTACATGCATCATCCTATAGGACCACAATGGGTAGTTAGTCCTATCAAGTTTGACAACATGTTGAATACATCACTACTGCCACCTATGACTTTCTACCAAATGCAAAATTTTTCAACACACTGCAAGTACTCAGTATTCACTGAATGCAACCCTGGATGGCTGCCCACTGACTGAATCACCTGTAAAGTGTATGAAAAATAACAAGTGTTATTCTCATTAAAATTGATTTTATGCATAGAAAGATGCATAAAGGATTTATTTTACTTCAAAAGTGTTTTTCTCATTAAAATTGATTTTCTGCATAGAAAGATGCATAAAGGATTTATTTTCATTTCAAAAGTATTATTCTCATTAAAATTGATTTTATGTATAGAAAGATGCATAAAGGACTTTTTTTTTCAAAAGTGTTATTCTCATTAAAATTGATTTTATGCATAGAAAGATGCATAAAGGATTTATTTTTATTTCAAAAGTGTTATTCTCATTAAAGTTGATTTTTATGCATAAATAGATGCATAAAAGGATTTTTATAAAAGTGTTATTCCCACTGAAGTTGATTTTTATCCATAAATAGATGCGTAAAGAATCTTAATATCAAAATTAGAATTCTCTTAAATTTTGTTTAAATTCTATGAAATAGATGTGAATGAATGGATGGATGTGATGTGAATAGAGGTGATGAGATGTGAGGTGAATAGATGTGATGAGATGTGATGTGAATCAGATAGATATGAATGAATGGATGGATGGATGTGATGTGAATAGAGGTGATGAGATGTGAGGTGAATAGATGTCATGAGATGTGATGTGAATGAATGGATGGATGGATATGATGTGAATAGAGGTGATGAGATGTGAGGTGAATAGATGTAATGAGATGTGATGAGGATCAAATAGGTGTGTGAATGAATGGATGGATGTGAGGTGAATAGAGGTGATGAGATGTAAGGTGAATAGATGTAATGAGATGTGATGAGGATCAAATAGGTGTGTGAATGAATGGATGGATGTGAGGTGAATAAGAGGTGATGAGATGTGAGGTGAATAGATGTAATGAGATGTGATGAGAATCAAATAGGTGTGAATGAATGGATGGATGGATGGATGTGAAGTGAATAGAGGTGATGAGATATGAGGTGAATAGATGTAATGAGATGTGATGAGAATCAGATAGATGTGAATGAATGAATGGATGGATGTGATGTGAATAGAGGTGATGAGATGTGAGGTGAATATATGTGATGAGATGTGATGTGAATGAGATAGATGTGAATGAATGGATGAGATGTCATGTCATGTGAATCAAGATGTAAATGAATGATATGGGATGTGAGTGGATGTATGTGAAAGAATGGATATGAATGTGTATGTGAAGAATGGATGTGAATGAGTATGTGAAAGAATGGATGTGAATGTGTATGCGAAGAATGGATATGTGATGTGAGATGAATATATGTGGATGTGAAGTGATAGATATGAATGTATGGATAGATGTGAGAAGTCGTACAGGTGAACGATTGGATGGATGTGTATGAATGAGATTTGATGTGGATAGATGTGATGTGATCTTATGTATGTGAGGGGATGGTGATGAGAATGAATGTGATGGATATGAGTGAATGTGATGTGAATCAGGATGTGAATAAATGTGATGTGATGGATATGAGTGAATGTGATGTGAATCAGGATGTGAATAAATGCGATGTGATGTCATGTGAATCGGGATAGATGTGAATGAATGAGATGTGAGGTGAAATGGACATGATGTGGATCGGGGTAGTTATGAATGGATGAGATGTGAATGAATGTGATATGATGAGATGTGTAGATGGGTAGATGCGAGTGGATGAGATCTGATGAGGATAAATGAGGAAAGATGTGATGAGATGAAAATGATGTGATGAGATGAAAATGATGTGATTGGATGAGAATGGGAATACATATGAAATGGATGTAATTTAAATCACGTGGATTGATGTGGAACAATGTGGAAAGACGAGAGTGGATGAGATCTGATGAGGATAAATGAGGAAAGATGTGATGAGATGAAAATGATGTGATTGGATGAGAATGGGAATACATATGAAATGGATGTGATTTAAATCAGGTGGATTGATGTGATTTAAATCAGGTGGATTGATGTGGAACAATGTGAAAAGACGAGAGTTAGCTATAGAAACTATATTTATGACCTGTTTTTAAAATGACTGTTTTATGTCAAGAATGCTGGTGGGGAAGCATTTTGACCGACTTGTGAATGAGGTCTGGAGACCTAATCTGATAAATTTGCAACAGCTGACGGAGAGTCAATGGAGGATGTCTTGCATAGCAAGGTCGGCCGAGGTCTTGACCAGCCTCAGCTCGATTTAAATGTTGAGCTTCCGGTACGGTGGATGAGGGACCAAGGAAGCAGCCTATGAGTGAAGCGCTAGGTGACCTGCGAAGGATCCTAGAGGGTGCTGACTATATGGTGCTTGGGCTCTGGGTCACCGAAGATACCCACAAGTGCGTCGTGGAAGATATTGGAACAAGGAGTAAGAGTTGTTTTTTGAATTCGGGCATGGATCTGGTCGATTGACCTTGTTGGTCCTCCTCAACAAATGAGTCCATGGCTCTTTTATATGGATTTGTTGATCTTACTGATCTTCAACGGAGATTCCATTTTGATTTTTATAAGTGTAACAGTTGTGTAAATTTGTTGAATTAAAGTACATGTGGTTTTTAACCACAATTTGATGTTGGAGAACATGCAAAGGAATTCCTTGAATGTTGGAGCACATTCATTATGAATTTCTTGAGGATTTGAGAACTTCCAGCAGGCATGATGTTAGTAGCAATTTGTATTTTATTGACATCTTTCATAGTTGCAAGTGGTGACTATGGTTTGGTGTTCCAAATGAAACACGAGTGTTGCATGTTTCCTTGGTCATAGTGCTTAAGGAAAACATGTGGTGTGTGTCATGCTTCCTTGGTTGTAGTACTTAAGGAAAATATGTACTGTGTGTCTTGCTTTCCTTGTCGTAGTACTTAGGGAAGTTACAGATGTAGATGACCATATGGTCTACACACAGACACTTGTTTGCAACTTTCTGAATCGTTTTCACAAATGAAAACTCTTCTTAAAGGGAAAAGTAAAAATGTCAACATTTGACCAACTAATAAGATGTGAAAACATCTAAGTTTAAAAGGCTCTTGATCATACATCTCTACAAACTATATGGCCTGCTCGCAAATATAATGCTAGATAGAGATAGGAAGTTTGATAGTCATATTTGAAGGAAAATTTTCAAAGGTTAAATATCACTCTTAAGTAAGAGTGAAATCAACCATTCGTAGGATTGATGGTGGTCAAACTTAAAACCCAATGAGGTTCTAGAGCATATGCTTGTGCATAGATGAAAAATCTAGTGGAGAGGAGTATCTCTCACCTTTGGAATCTGTTTTTTGTTGTTTATGACTAGATTTGGTCCATTTACGTTGTTTTATGGACTCTATTCTAGAGCTCCTATGGCCATAGAGCTATGCAAGGAAAAGAGTCAATAAGTTGGTAGAATAGCATGGTAGTGTAGTCTACAAATATTTAGTAGCATAGTCTACAAATGGTTGGTAGCGTAGTCTACAAACTTGAGTTGGTGGAGAGCTCTCAAGTACACCTAGTTTTTCATGTCAGTGGAGAGCTCTCAAGTACACCTAGTTTTTCATGTCAGTGGGTGGCATGTGAAAACAATGTATCACCAAGACAACGTAGTTTGTCTTAAAGTTGTAGTTGATTCCTTAGAGTTACTGCACTTCCACATGAACCGAGGAGAATTCTTAGGTTCAAAGATTGGAACACGAGGTTTACAGTGTACCGATGAGAAATTGTTAAGTGGAAGGATATGTTAGAAAAGGCCTCAAGTGAGAACAACTATATATGCTTACCAACAACTTTCCCTAGTTTGTTTTCATGGGATGAAAACTCTTTAGAGGGAGAGGAGTAATGTCATGTAGCCTGAACAATATGCGTGAGGAGTCGCTCGTAGTAGCGGTGGTGGAGCTCGATCGGACATGGAGTCCACACGTCGAAGCACATGTGGCGAGTGTGTTCAGGGTTCAAGGGTGAGGCGTTTGGGACGGAGGACCGTGGACGGCTGGGCTAGTGTGGGAAGGCAAGCCACTATATAAGCCCGGCAATGTGGACAATTATCTACATTTCTCTATGGTTGGGTGGTGCTCTTGGCCCTCTTTGGCTATGGTGGTGGCTATCGGGATGTAACTCTCTCTCTCTCTCTCTCTCTCTCTCTCTCTCTCTCTCTCTCACACACACACACACACACACACACACACACACACATAACCATCTTGCTCTCCTCCTTCTCCTTTCTGTTCCTCTTTCTCTCCCTCTGTCTACTACCTCTCTCATTGTCCTCTCTCTCTCTCTCTCTCTCTCTCTCTCTCTCTCTCTCTCTCTCTCTCTCTCTCTCTCATTGTACATGCAAACACAAAATAGACTTAGAGCTTAGAGTGACTCCTCCATCACAAAGAGGATATTACCAACCACATTGAGAGAGAGAAGAAGAGAGTACATTTGACATCAAGTATTGATCAGCGCGAGAAGAAGAGAGGACAAACACAAAAAGAGCTTCATATGTCCACCATTATATTTATCACAATTTGCTCAATGGCACTAAAACCTCGATAATAATACTCTCATCTGGTCTTACACAAACTCTGTCTCTCCTTGGATCTCTCACCTCTCTAGTCCCAACAAAGAGGTCTAGCACCACAAAGAGAGAGAGAGATAGAGAGACTAACATAAAAACAAGGGAAACCCCCCCCCATACACTCCCCAAGTTGGCGAGCTTAGCACTTGGAGAGTGTGTGTGTGTGTGGGGGGGGGGGGGAGGGGACTCTCCTTCCCCACCCAAGCTCAGCTTGCCACTTTGTGGGTGAGGGAATGTTTTTAATTTTTTGTGGAAAAAAAATCTGTTTAAAAAATATTTTTAAAAACGATTACTTATTTTTATATAAAAAATAAAAAATTATTTGTTTTTCCAAAAAAGCCCTCTCCCACCTCCCACCAAGAGGCAAGCTCGCCACTTACAGGGTAGGGTAAGGGAAAAATAAACAAATAAAAAATCTCCCTCCCCCACCCCCTTTAGTGGCGAGCTTGCCCACTAGTGACGTCAAGAAGAGAATATATATATATATTTTTTATTTATTTTTTGCTTTTCTTCATGCCACTTGGGGGCTAAGAGAGGGAATTATTTTTAAATAAAAATTAATTTCTTTTCAAAATAAAAATTTTCCAATTGCTTGCCCATTGTGGTGGTTAGCTTAGGATAAACCCACCTTAGATTTGACACCAAATGTTTGATACATTGTGGCATCCAACATGATTTGACCCCTTTATGAGGGAGCCAATGATAATCTCGTGTTCTACTTCAATGGCACTAATATTGGCTTACACCATGTCGTCCCATATTTTGGACAGTATGTCCAAAGTGCATGTCTACCTCAGTAAAAGCAAAATCCCATCATGTGATCTAGTCGCATGATAATGGGATTCTATACCCAGAAAGTATCACAGCTCACTCAAATATTTTATTTCAAGATTATTTTAAAGAAGCATCTTCACCTCATGAATCTCATCATTACTATGATCTGTGATGACAATCAGTCACATCAACATATATTACTATTAGTAGCAGCATAATCCCCCTATCATAGTATTTCTCAAGTCCTACTCCTACTCCTTTATATGGATGCATACATAGTTTGAGAAAAAATATCTGAGCATGATTTTTTGAGCAGCCATTTTTTAGACTTGTTTTAAAAACTATTTTCTCAAAGAAATATAGTTCTAGTGCATAGTCTCTAAAGCAAGCATGTAATGACACACAATTTATCTAAAATAATTTTGAGTGGTTGATATGAATAAAATTATAAAACTTAATTTCTAAATATTCATGATAAATCTAGCATCATACGTTACCTAATGTATATTAGACACATGTCTAATTTCTACCTTTATGATGATAAAATAATAAATCTAAACTATTCCATCATGATATTTACATGCACATGGGATGGGCCTAGGCACATAGGCTTAGGGTCTTTTATATGTGGGATTAGGGTGAATATTAATTCCATTTTGGATTAACAAGTATGCTCCTCCATTTGAGGACATTAAGAAGTGTCATGCAAAGGCACTATAAAGGTTGTACATTATGAGATATTGGCCACCCAAGGCCTTAGTTAAGTAAGTTTTGGGCACCCAAGTGTGAATAAGGGACAATTGTATATAAGGCATTTTCTCATAATGAATGGACACAATTCCCCTTTTGAGAGCTCTTGTTGTGTCTCTTGAGAGAGAGATTGAGATAGAGCATTCTAGTACTTGTGCCTCTTCTATACTTGTATGTTGCATGCTTGTGTTGGAGAGTATTAGAGTGTTGTTGGACCTATTAGTCTAGTGGCACATCCATCACAAGCCCGATATGTAATCGTGGCACGGACTATTTCACAAAATGGATAGAAGCTAGAGCCTCAAAGCAAGCTGATGCACGAACAACAACAAAACTCTTATATGAGCAAATTATCTTGAGATTTGGCTGCCATTAGAATTAGTTAGTGATCGTGGTTCACATTTCATTAATGAGGTGATTGATCATTTACTTGCTAGATTCTTAGTTGTCCACCGAAAGGCATCACCTTATTATCCATAAAGCTAATGGTCAAGCAAAGAGTACAAACAAGATATTGTGTACTATCTTGACGAAAATATTGGAAGCAAATCAAACAGACTCGGAGCGTAAGCTAATAGCAGCCTTATGGGTATACCGAACATCATATAAGGTAGCAATGGGATACACTCCCTTCCATCTAGCTTATTGTGTTGAGGCAGTAATGCCTATAGAATATTTGGTTCCGAGCTTAAGGATTGCAGTGCATTAGCTGAAAGGCTAATCGATTTAGAGAAGCTTGATGAGACTAGACTAATTGCATCGCATGGACGTATGGTCGAAAAACTACGAAGAAAACATTGGTTTGACAATAACTTAAAATAAAAAGAACTGGAATTGGGGGACCTTGTCCTCATGTATGGTGTAGGGAGCACTTGAAAAAAGAAACTCAAGTACAGAGGCCTAGGATCCTTCCGAGTGTCCGAGATTACACCTTAGGGGTTGGTTAGAATTGAGACAATTGAGGGCGTACAGATGGAGGGTTATGTCAAACTTTAAAAAAAAATTAGACCACTAACCCAAGAGATGCTCTTGCAAGAACATCTTTTAAAACAACAGAAGGAGCTCACAAAAGAAAAAATTCAGCAAGCTCAAGAAGAGGCTAAGACAAGGGAGGCCAAAGCCAAACAGATACTCCAAAAGAGAATGTTGCATGTGAACATGGCTTCACTAACTCTCCTAGAAAAATAAGAACTAAACATTGAGCCAGCACGACTCAGGGTGGGACTCTCTATGGCTAAATGTCATGCAATGAGCATTGCATTTATAGATATGGGATCAAGTCATAACCTGATCTCATATGAGACATGGGTAGCCTTAGATAAACTGCACCTTGAAACCAACACGCACAAGTACACAACAGTGTGCACTTGACAACTATGAAAGATGAGGGATTTTTAATTGTTAATGTTTCCATAAAAAATAATTCCTTGGTTGGGAAGGTTTTTGTCCTGCCTGCAGGTTCCATGGAAGAGGAAATGATCCTAGGACGATCTTGGATTTGCGCCAGCAACTGTATTATCCAATGGGAGAAGAGGACATCACTATTGAACGAGGGCAATAATGTCATTTTCGTACCCTTATATGGAGCCCGATAAACATAGGGAAGTAGGCCATGATTGAGGACATAGAAACACCAAGCACGGTGGCATCAATTCATGAAGCAAAAAAGGCAGTAATTTCGCAAATCCCTGTGCCAAAAGCATCCCAAGTCACAGGGTACACAGCATTGGGTGCCTAAGGGTCAACTTGGAAACCAGATCTACAAAATTTAGATATTCCTCTTTTTCCAATTTTCTAGGATAATCCTTTTCTCATTTAGAATGAATTAAAGTAATCTTTATTTACTCATAAACAATCTAAAAAGGATTAACCATTATTTTCACTAATCCAAAATCATGAAAATATCAATTCTTATCCTCTAGCTCATCGAGCCTAGAGTTTAGATTTGAATTAAGAGACTATCATTGAGAAGCATCTCTTTTCCAAGAGATTTAGCCATAAAGATGGCTACTCTTTTAGAGAGAGAGATTTACTTAAAGAAAGCATTATAATCAAGCATAAAGATTAACATTAATAAACTTAGAGAAAGCTTGATTTTTAGAATAAAAACTAGCATTTTGAAAGCTTCTCGAGCTTGAGAGGGGTTGAGAAGAAGAAAGTCATTGAGATAATTTGAAAAAACCATATAAATCAATTTTACCTCCAAGTTTGGCTTGATTCTTTATTAGCAATGAAGCCACCAACCAATCAATTGGTCCACCAAGAGGAGAAGAGCAACTTCAAGAGTTGTTCAAGAGAGAGAGAAGCTCCAAGCTCCCAAGAGAGGAAAATTTAAGTGATAATAGAAAGATGATTATTTCAAGATAATACTAGCATGGTATAGCTCCAATATGAAAATACAAAGGAATTAGGATCTATTTATAGGTGAGGGAGGCCACTAACCAAGCCCAACTGGTTTCTAGAAGTTTCCAGCTTCAGTTTGACTCAATTTGGACAAGATTTAGACCAGTTTGGCTCCCTTTTTGATCTAGTTTGTTCTAGGAGAGAGGAGAGATAAAAATATCAATTTTTTTTAAATTAAAAAACCCAACCACACATGTGAAAAAAAGGTGCCTACCTCAAAGGTCCCCCTCTCCTTACCAAGGTGTCAAAAATGCATCATTTCTCCAAAATATCTCTTTTTTTTTACTAATATCTCTTGTACTCAGTCAATTCTTCATCTTATATGAGCATTTACTCATTTTTGGGTATTTTCTTTTATTCTTTGGATTTATCTCATCCCACACTTGGATTAATCCAATTGGCCCATTGGAACTTTAACTGGACCATAATTCAAAAATTTCTGAAAATGTAGACCCTTAGGCTAAGGTCCCTTATACCATTTTCAATTAACTCCTAATGCACATTGGAAAGTTCATTTTGAACTTCTATTTCAGGGGAATCCATTTTAAACACTTGGAGAATTTTTGTATCCAAAGATATCTCAATTTTGAATTACCTCTCTCTAGGCCAAAACAAGATCTTTCTTCCATTTCAGAGAGGGGATGATTACAAGAACAGAAGGGGAGGTTCTTACACCTTTACATCTCAAAAGCTGGAGGGAGGAATCTTATACAAACCTGCATCGATGCTCCTGCCAACAGATAATGCTGATTATGATGATTCTTCTTCTATTAATGGGAGGATGATGACTGTGATCACAGAGCATGCTACCCCGCTATTAAGGATGCTTGATGATTCTTCTTATATCGATGTTGACGACTAGGCTCACAAAGCATGCCACCCCATTGTTAAGAATGCTCGTCACCCTCAATATAGCAATGTCACATTGGAGGGGCAATTGCCATGAATAGTGCACCCAATAGATCGAAAGATAGAAATGTGAGTGCTCAAGCTCAACAAAGGCTTTACTGGGTATCTTAATAGAGTGAAAACTTAGGAGAAAAATATACAATCTCAAAGCACTATAAGAGATTCAGTAGTTTCAAATATCAAATGAGCACAGACAAAGAACCTTATGGTCCTACAATACGGGCCTTTAGATAAAAGGCCCTTTCTTAGAAGCAATTTAAGAAGCTTTTGAAGCATGCAAAGCGAGTTTTGTCTTCATGAAAGACATGAAGTTTGTGTAGAATGAGAGAAGACATATAAGTTATGCATGGTCTTTGTGAAATCTTTGCCAAATTAAGATGGGTACAAGTCTTCCTGAAATCTCTTTGATATCTTTGTCGAATTAAGATGGGTACAAGTCTTTGTTCGCTTTCTTTAATTTATCATTTATTTGTAAAATATTTGATGGTATTTGCCTATTTTATCAAGTCATATAAAAACGTATTTTCTATGGAAAAAAAACATGCAACATTTGGACTTTTTTTCATTTTTGTGAAATTTTTGTTGGTTAATGGAATGGCCTTAGCCTTATGATGTGTGCAAAAATGGCATGTCAACCATGTGATGGCCTATGTAAAGTGCCATGTGGTGCTCTATGTTTGGGCCTCCAGAAAGCACATACACATTGGCAACTTGTGGCATGTGTGTGAAAATGGCATGTGTTCTATGTAAAGTGCTCTATGTATGGGCCTCCATCTAGCAAGCATGTGTACATTGGCAACAACTGTTGGCATGTGTGTGAAAATAGCATGTGTCCTATGTAAAGTGCTCTATGTATGGTCCTCCATCTAGCAAGAACATGGACATTGGCAACTGGTGGCATGTGCCGAGATACTAGGTTAGGTGCCGCATAACAAAGATAATGTGAATGCCAAGTGTCGCATATAGGTGATATGGAATTTTCCTAGATTATTTACACTCGTAGTCTACCATGTAAACTCTTGGCTTTGTAAAAACCCGTAGAGTCCTCATAATTCATAACTTTTACCATCCATTTCATTGTATCTCATTAATAAGGGACATACAGCTTAAGATGTCTTACACACAACTACAACACACAAGGATGATTTCTTGTCCATAAAGTTTGCTAGTGTCCTACATTGGGTCTAGCACACGAATGCAATGAGAAGAATGACTTCTTAATGTCCCAAAATTCTAGGATCCACTTGCCTTGACATTAAACCCTAGGACTGTTGAATTTATGTTTTTGAATGTGGCCATGAAATTTCTTATGATTGTCTAAAGAACACTTAAGCCAAGTTTTATCCAAACCATACCTCTAATCCTCGATGCTAGGGTTTAAAGCTTAGTTTTTAAGTATAAACTTGGGTGATTTTGGGTACCACGAACGTCCAAGTCTATGTGTGTTGGTACATAAAATGTGGACTTGGGAGTACATAGTATATAATGATTTTTTGAAAACCTAAATCCTAAATCCTAAATTCTAAATTGTAGGACCTTGAATTTATGTTTGATGGTGGCCATGAAAGTTCTTGTGAATGTGTAACAACTTGTAAGAACACTTAAGCCAACTTCATCCAAATTACACATCATAAAATCCTTAGTGTTATAGTTGGTCTTAGGGTTTGGTTTTTTTGAAGTGACTTTCTGTATGGACCCCATGTGTGACGGTAATCACTCGTAAACTTGGGGGTCGATGGTGTGCACTTTTGAATGTCTAACCACCTTATAAGAATACTTATTCCAAGTTTCATCCAAGTTGCACATTTAATGCTTAGTGTTAGGGTTTATTTTGAGAGAGAGAGAGAGAGAGAGAGAGAGAGAGAGAGAGAGAGAGGATGTGGTTTGTCCATTTGCAATTTTGGTGGAGGAGGGTTGGGGGAAATCTTAAGTTAATTTTCAAGACGAAGGTATACTTGGCATTGAAGATTTTGAGAGTGAGTGAAGTAATGGGCATTTAGCTTGCAAGTGTTGAGAGGTTACCGAAAGAAATGCCGTATAGGCTTTTGTTTGCACACCTGGACACTCAGATAAGACCTCCAGGTCCTTGGCGTTCTCCCTTAACCACAACCAAGTGACTCACCACATCACTCGAGAGTAAATGTGCGATTTCGTGTATTAAGCTAAAAGTACCATTGTCATCAAGATTTACTGCCCATTAATCAGACTATTTATACTTGCTCAAATTCGAATTGGGTTGTGCTGTTTAGCGGCAAGCAACGGCCAGTGGGCGTCCACAGAGCCCTGCATTACCCGAGAAGTCAGTAGCCGGGAAGTTATGGAGGCTTGGTGGGATTTTCCCAGTAAAAGCATTGTTAGACACATCAAGGATTCGCAAGCCTTTGATCTTGCCCAAGCTTGACGGCAGGCTACCCGAGAGCCTGTTGCTGGCCACATCAAAGACATGAAGGCACATCAGTGACCCCATATTTGCAGACACAAGCCCTGATAGAGCATTGTGGGAGAGATCAATAGCTGTTGTAGTAGAGAGTGTGAGAGTGAAGGGAACGACAGTATCTACTTTGGTGAAAATTAAGCCATCTTCATAATATGGCCCCCCTTTCATAGGCTTCAGATTAGCTCCAGTTGAGTTGATTATGGATTGTAGCCCACCCAGGTTATTGAATGGTAGAGCCCCCCTTAGACTGTTTCTAGAAAGGTCTAGAACTTGCAAGGAGGGTAAACCTGTGAAGAGGAAAGAGGGTATTGGGCCTGTGAACTTGTTTCTTGCCAAGCTTAACACCTTCAATTGCTTCCAAGAGCTCAAATCCGGGATTCGCCCCGTGATCCCATTGCCACTTATATCAAATACAGTGAACTTTCCTGCACAATCTTGTATCCAGGATGCACCATGCAAAACACCTGCCAAACAAATCCATGCTCCATAAGATACTGGCCTGATAGTAAATTCTTGTGCTTACTATGTACCACTAAATAAGCCTAAACTCTAGTATTGCTTGTATTAAACTATGGTTGAACCTTTGGGATCCAATTTCAAATTTCTATGTAATTTCTCATGCAGAAGCTAGCATACTGTGATTAAGTTAGGACAGTGAGTTATCCACAAAATTACCATCATGTGATCAGAGAAAAAAATTACCCTCTTAGTTATAGGCTAATTTATGTACATACACAGAAACATACATGTATGTTTGTATGTGTGTGGCCAAGTGTGTGTGTGTGTGTGTTATGCAGGCATGTATGTATGTATGTATGTGCATGCCCACGTGTGTGTGTGTGTGTTATGCATGCACGTATGAGTGTGCCCACATGTGTGAGTATTATGCATGTATGTACATATCCCATTGCCACAAATCAAATGTTAATGCAATGATGTAGGACCTCATGCTTACTGCAGAGATATATCATATGAAGGCGGGAAAGAGAACCTTTACAGATACCTGTAAATTTATTGTCATTCAATATCACAAAATTGAGAATGTTTCCACCCGGCCGGCAAGCTTCACTGAAGTCTGGAATTGGACCAGTGAACTGATTATGGTCCAACTTTATCTTCTCAAGGAAGGCAGAATAATTGAAGAGCCTCTGTGGTATGGCCCCTGAGAACTGGTTGAAGGACAAATCAACTGAAAAGAGGAAAGGGGTTGTGTCCGGGAAAATGTCCGGGATAGGGCCACTCAAATTATTATGAGATAAATCTAGAGAATTTAAAAAAATGGAGGAGAAGATTTGGTCCGGGAGACGGCCGGACAGCTTGTTGTGTGAAAGCACCAAGTTGTTGAAAAAGAAGGACCCTGACGTGAAGTTGGCCGGAATCTGGCCGGAAAACTGGTTGAAGCTGAAATCAAGGGTGTTGAGGCTCCCTATATTGGCCCATTCGTCCGGAATGGTGCCGGTAAACAGATTCCGGGAGATGTTGAGATAGCTTAAGGTTGAAGAGAATGGGGAGTCAATGGAGGGTAAAGGGGACACAAACTTGTTGTTGGCTAGATTTAAGTAGAGCATCTCTGAAAGATCAAAGATCCAAGGTGGGATTTGGCCTACAATCACATATAATCACAAACAAAATTAGTGCTACTCAGCAAATGTAATCACAAATTAAGACAAAAATTTAGTGCTAACGAGCACGTTAGTGTCCTTCATCCTGAATTTCTCATGATTTCAACAAATCTAGAACACACCACTTCATTGAAATGAGAACTAGGGCTAGGGCTCCTACATTGTTGATTTGAGAACTACATTGTTGATTTGAGAACTACATTATTGATTTCTTAAGCAATGCTAATTTCAAAGGTCAAGGAGTTCTAGGCTCCTTGCCCATTCATAACTTGAAAAAAAGAAAAGGATGATGAATTACCTGAAAGTTCATTGGAATCAAGGAAAAGTTGTTGCAAGCTGGAGTTCACATGATTGGTTGGAAGGTGACCAGAGGGAAGAGATGTTAAGTGATTGTGGGAGAGGTTCACTAAAAGGAGGTTCCATAGGGATGGCGGAAAGGCCCCTAAGAGTTGGTTGCTTCCGAGGTTAAGGATACCACCTGGCAATGCATCCCCCAAGTCTAAGGGGATTGTTCCCTTGAGTTGGTTGCTTGAGAGATCCAAAGTTGATAGAGAGAGCTTTGAAAAAGAAGGTGGGATTTCACCTGTTTAATCACACCAAATTAATACCCATTTAGCACCTCAATGGTTTCCCAAATACCTACATAAGTTGGGATCATGCTCTCCATGCATACAACATAACATTCAAGAAACTTATTTTTAGGGAGCATACACATTCCCTCTTTGTTTTTCATGAAACCAAAAATAAAATGAAAATAGCAATACTTTTTTTTAAAGTATACACTATTGTTGCATTTTTGTCCAACGAGCTTACTTTGTTTTAGAGATGCTCTCAACTGGCCATTTTGGATTTTCAATAAGTTGAAGGATAAGTTGAGGAAACACCATTCCTTCTCTAATCCCTGACTAGGGCTCAAATGAGTTGTATATAAAAGGTGGCCACTAGTGTGAATAGGGTTGGGGGATGTTTTTTTCTTAAGGTAAGCACACACATTTCCTCTTGAGGTTTCACACTCACTAGGCACTTGAAAGAAAAAGGCATAGAGTTAATCAAATTACCATTATTACCATGGGCTAAATTCCGTTTTCAGTTCACATTAGCCCGTGGGCTTCAGATCTCTAGGACTTAAAGTAGCCGTTACAAGCCACTTTTTAAACTTTGGCAAAGAAATTCAAATAAATAAACAATAAAGCCACTCAATTCAAAAGAGCATTGGCACCATGTTTTAAGAAGTTAACTTGATAAATTATCTATCTCTGCAAACGTATGAGTGATTAGTACCTGAAAGCTGATTTCCCGAGAGATTAATGATGTTTAATTTGCTTTTACGCCGACCCAAGGATGGAGGGATGGGTCCTTGGAGTTGATTAGATGCAAGGTTAAGAGTGGTTAACGCCTTAAGAGCTCCAAGTGACACCGGAATGCTGCCTGTTATTGCATTATTATCGAGCATAATCTGCGTTAATTTGTGGCTAATGAGGCCAAGAGAGGCGGGAAGAGGCCCAGTAATGGAGGTGCCTCGGATTCGAAGAATTTTGAGAGTTTTTAGCCTGTAAGATGCCGGGAAGCTGCCGGAAAGCTCCTGGTTGAGGGTCCGGAGGTTGCCGGCATCGTCCTCTACGGCGCCCAGCTGAAGGTCTTGGAGGTTGGAAAGGCTCCACACGTTCGCCGGGATGTCGCCGGAAAAGCTGTTGCCTTGCAAGTGCAGCACCTTCAGCTTTTTTATGCTGCCCAGGGAGCTCGGAATGGGGCCGCCCATCATGTTGTTGGCCAGCTTGAGTGTTGCCAATCTTCTCAAATTTCTGAATGAAGAAGGAATGACTCCTGCACAGCAGCCCATGCGAAGCCAATTACATCAATTTTTACTAATTATCGAGGCTTAATACGAGATTACCCTTAGCTTTATTACCTGTTAATCGATTGTTAGAGAAATCAATCACTCTTGCGTCCACCAACGACCCCAAGCATGCCGGAATGTGGCCTGTTAAACTCCCCGGAGACTCCCGTACATTCCCGACACTGAAAACTCGCAGTTTCCGCAGCTTGCACAGGCTTCCGGGAATATTTCCGTTGATTCCTGGATTCAACGATAAGTTCAGTTTCTTCAATGAGCTTATCTCCGACCACTCTGCCGGAATCTGCCCACCAAATCTGCTGTTGGCCAGCGACAGAGTAGTCAGCTTCCGTAGCGATTTGAGCTCTTCCGGAAGTGTAAGTGTCGCAACGTCGTCGCTGTTCAACAAGTCTTGCAGGACCAGAACCTCCAGCTCCTACAAAAGGCGACGGATTCAAGAGAAAAGTGGCTTCAAAGCAAGGCGATGGAATGGTCGAGGGATATCATCCACGTACAGCTACAGCTTTCTTACCGTGAGGTCGGAGAGCGTAGATCCGACGAGGTTTCGCTTTTGCACGATAAGACCTTGGACTGCGACGGAGAGGTGGGAAACGCGGCCGGCGGAGTTGCACGTGACGCCGCGCCAACTGCAACAGGATTTCGACTCGGACCATGTGAAGAGGCCATAATTGAAGTCGAAGACGCCGGCTTTGAAGGCCAAGAGGGCATCTTGGTCGGACGGGAAGCATGACGGAGAAGCGACGGCAAAGGAGAGGGGGACGAGGGAAAGCACCGTAATGCAGGTAAGGAAGAGAGTTTGGGGCGCCATGGATACGTTGGAAAGCTATTCTCGTGAGCTTATCTCATATATAGCAATACCTGCAGACTGCAGTGATCACGTAGGTTCCGGATCACGTATAAACCATTCAGTTTCTCATTAATGGCTCCGCATCTTGTTTGCGTGGGGCCTAGGCTTGTGATTCGGGAAAAAAAACTATTTTCTCAAAAATTGGAAAACTTTCATATATATAATTACGAAATTATCAATGAAGAGTTTTTTTATAATTTTTTGAAGGTATTTGTACTATATTCCCTCAAGTTTTGCAAGTATTGGCACCTTCAAGCTATAAATTTGCAGGTATTTTTAAAATTTAAAGGTGATATTACACTAAACCTGGGTTTTTTTCGAGCAGCACTGGTTGTGAAGCTCCAGACTCCAAAGTCCAGACTTCATCACATAAACAAGATAAGCATGTAAGCATGATAGCATATAAAGCCTATTGGGTGACCATTGATCCTTTTAAAAAAAGTTCTTAATTTAATTTATAGATGTACTTCTTCTCTCTCACCTTGCAAGTAATTTTTGCATATTTTATGAATTTTAAAAAGTATTACCACAAAAACAAAAAAAATTCAAACCTCCACTCTCACTAAAATGTGTGAGTAGTCACTAAAGAAACTTCTAAGCCAAGAAAATAAAATGTAAAGGTCTCGTCAGCCATGGCTACCTTGTGGGACTGTGTGTGTCTATTAAGGCTAGGTTCAGGTTCAAAAGATATTCGCCAGAAGGCATGAACCAACGGACCACCCTAGTCCACACCTAACACCCAATTTTCCATGCAAGTTAGTATTGCACATGGCTGGCAACTAGCTTCTTCACAATAGGTCAAAAATCCTATGTGCTGAGCTTACAACTTCACAATTTGTGGGCTTGCTCTAATTTACTTATCTCCCAAGCTGTGACCAGTTGGAAATTTTAGATAGTGTGAAGACAAGCCCTAAACAATTTAAAAGATGCCAACCTTTACAAATGCAATAGCTTATTGTTACTAGGCTAGTTGAGAAGTTGCTCTCTCTCAATCTCATATTAGTGACAAGTAGGAAAAAATCAATACAATAATATTTTGATGCATGTGACTTCTCCACAGTGGGGCGATACTAATTTAAAAAAACCAATATTGGAACGATGTAAGCCAAAATAGCGACATAACAATCACAAGCTCACTTCACTCATATTTCAACTAATGCCCAAAAGGCACCTCATCAAATTTGTGTCACAACTGAACCTTTTCTTTCATGTAAACTCAAATTTGTGTCACAACTGAACCTTTTCTTTCATGTAAACTCAAGTTAAGTGGGGGTGGGTGACATCTTCCTTTGGAAACTGTCACATAAATGGTCCCTAGTTACGGATTTAGATCTTACGACATGTTTTTACAACATTTGCAAAATGGTTAGTCTCTTTAGACCGTGAGCTTTTTGGCATTCTATACATCCGCTATTAAAGGGCCCATCTTGGTGGCTATTGAGTGCAAAATTACAGTGGGTTTTACATAAGCTTCAACTTAAAATCTTTTGAACCCATTTCTCAAGGAGGTCACTATATAAAAACCATATACATCGTGTGCGTTCAAGGCCTATATATAAAATCCCTTATCTGTGAATTTGGTAAAAATAAAATGAACCCTTTTCCTTTATAAACTTACAACATTTTTTCAAAATCCTTTAAAAAGTACTCTTATGTAAACATATTTCTGTAAATTCATCTTTAAAAAAGAAATAAAAAAACTCCTTCTATTGAACTCTCGTGCTATTTCACATATTCTTAAAGTGAACGCATCTTAAAGATGGGGTTCACAAGGGAATACCCTCAAGGAAAACCTTGATGTCATCACCTTTAAGATCGATAGAAAAGAATGGTAGTGTTAAATGACGTTCATGTGAAAAGGTGAAATCTACGTGCAAATGTGTTAAATGACGTTCATGTGAAAAGGTGAAATCTACGTGCAAATGTGTCTTTCTCATGTGTATCTGTAAAGAAAGACATACTTCCACCTAGAGTTCACCCTTTCACATGAATACAAAACATAATTTAATACATATGTCTCTCCACCAAGGATGCCCTATGTGAATGGTATCAATATCATGCATGATTCAACTCATATGTGATATAAACAACCCCCCATACTACTAATGTTGAATGTCCTTTTTATCAAGAACTTATTGTCGAACTAACTTATTCCCATTTGATGAGTCTCACAATTGATACCAAGGCTCTATTTTATTTATTAAGGTCATAGGTATTGTTCTTCAATGCATGCTAAGTTTCTCTACAACTTTTAATTTTTCTCATGTTTCTTGAAGTTTAGATATGCACTTTTTTATGCTTTTCAATTTGCACTTTGTTTGTGCTCTTCCAATTTATGTTGAACTCTTGATGTGACCCTTTAACTAATGCTTTTAAGACTTCTTCTATAACAGTTGAAGTTAGAAATTGTGTGCTCTTAATGCTTTTAGGACCATTATTATAACACTTGTTGAAGTTATGAATTGTGTGCTCTATGCATTCATGGTGATTCTTAGATATAATTCTTAGATATAAAATAGTACATGTGGCCCCCTCTTCTATTTACAGTAGTGTGAGACCCATCACCATAACATGAATAAATTAAAGTGTCACAAAGGACCCATAATGATAGAGTTTATTCTAATTTGGCACATACCAACAACTATGCTAATAATCGCTTGGCACGTACACTATTGTGAGGCCCATTGTTACTTCACAAAAAGATTAAAATGTAAATTGTATCACAAAGGATCCACAATGATAGATTTATTGCATGGCACAAATAATTGTGTTATATCATAAAGGATTTATAATAAGAGATTTATTGCTAATTGCATGCCACAAAATAACTGTGTAAAGAAAAATCTTACATATATTTCAAGTAATTTACTTGTGAAAGATTATGTGTTTTCAAAAACGCTCATTTATAGACTCTACTTTTCAAGAGATATATTTTTTTAAAGATAGACTTGCATCTGTTCCATTTGGAGTGGGTTCTTCAAACTGTTTAAAATACATGTAGATTGAATTTAAATAAGGGCATTATTATGAGTCTACCTAGACTATAATATTTCTAGGAATCAAAAGATTCTTAAATTGTTTTTATGTCAAAATTGTGTCATGAATCTCATGATAAGTAGCATTGCTTAGATATATTTGTGTAACTAGTAACACTAATGTATTAGAGTAGTCTATAGATTCATAAGAGATGTTTGGAAAAAATAAAGATGATAAGCAACTTTAGTAGACTAAGATAGCAAGTTCATATATGCTTTACTTTGCAAACTGACATTATAACAAGCTTGTGCATGTAGAGCATGCAACTCCTAGCTTTGAATTTGAAACACCTTCATTCATCAAACATCATTCATCAAACAAAAGTGAGCATTTAATGTCACATTTCACTACGTTAACACTTTTTAACACTTGGATTATGTCAAGAGTTAATACCATGTACAACACTCTTAGGTAATAATAAATTTAAATAATATCCCTTACATAAATTAGGGTTTTTATGTTAAATTTAGGAGCCCTACACGGATACAGATTCTACTGTGCCGTAGGTTCTTTTTAATGTGGCACAATGTTCCTTTTCCTAAAGATGGTAATATTTCTTAAACCCATCTAAGGGACTTGATTGGCCATATGAAACACAACATAATTTCATTTCTTTCTCAAAAGTAATGCATGGAATCTATAAATTCTTGGTGGAGTACATTAGAGTTCAATCACGTTCGTGATTGAACTCTAATGTACTCCACCAAGAATTTATAGATTCCATGCATTACTTTTGAGAAAGAAATGAAATTATGTTGTGTTTCATATGGCCAATCAAGTCCCTTAGATGGGTTTAAGAAATATTACCATCTTTAGGTGAAAGTGATGGATTGACCTCCTTTTTGGTGGTCCATGATGAAGGATGTAGTGTGTCATGTTAAGAATAGATCCACAGCGTTAATGTTTAGCATAGAGAGCAAAGTGGGAATAATGTACCCAAGCTCTACAAGTTTGAAAGGTAGATATTGCTTTGGAGGTGGGGCCAAGAGTGAGGGTGTGGTTGTGGTGTTCACTAAGAGTTTTGTGAAATAGCATGTGCATTCACCCCATAAAGGGGGGGGTTTTACCAAAAACCGAGCGACCGAGTGATGGAAAAAAAAAAGGAGGTCATTACACCCCATCTACTCAATTTCAAGGAGTTAAGCACTTTCATATTATTCCAAGAAATACAGTTGTACGCTATTAAATTTGCAAGGCATTACACATGGAATCAATAGGTAACATTACGATACAAAACTCCACCAGTAATTACAAAAAAGGAGGTCATTACACCCCACCTACTCAATTTCAAGGAGTTAAGAACTTTCATATTATTCTAAGAAATCAAGTTGTACGCTATTAAATTTTCAAGACATTATGCATGGAATCAACACATTACAATACAAAACTCCACCAGTGATCCATTTTCCATTGAGACACGACAACAAAATACATGCAATAGTAGGCTATAGAGTAAGCCAACAAAATGATCACAACATTAGGCTATAGAGAAAATCATCATAATGTATGCGACAACAGGCAAGAGGCTATTGAGGTCAAGAACTAGAGACAAGCATAGGAACAAAATATAGTTTCAGTGCATAGTTTAGTTGGTGAATTGTTGAGTTCAAGGCATGGATGCCCAAGATGTGCACAGAACCTTGAACATCAAGGCAGGCATGAGAGTGTCTCATTAGCTCTTGTTTTATCAGGGTAGCTTGATGAAAAAATTTATGCCTCTCCACATCTAGTCCCAACACATTGTAGTACACATAATAGATATTCTTGCAAGGCATGTAACGATCTAAGCGACCAGCTCTTCTCAAGAAATCATCACATGTGCAAGATGGAAACACCGAGATCATGACCTTGTAATGCATCCCCATTCTTTGTGACCCCCACTGGTGGCCACAGAGAACTCGACATGCTCGTTGGCCACCACCATGTTCACATTCACAATGTCACAAGCCATCGTGTGGCAGACCTGAATGTATCCTATCTTGCATTTCCTTGGGTTTTTTTTTCTATAAATGATTTTTTCCCCATGCCTAATAGCGGGCCTCCCATGTGTAACAGATAAGTTACCAAGGGCACTTCTTCTACGCAGCTTAGGCTCACCCATTCCAGCCACATCTTCAAAGACAAACCCCCCATCTGTAAGAAGTTGTATCTCAAAGGCCTCCAAGTTAGTGCCTCTCTCCACCACCTACCTCGTAGGACTCTTGTTGAATTAAAGATCATCGGCTGCTTTAGTAGGATTCCAGCAATGGTCCACATCATGTCGACAAAACCACAGCATCTGAGGATGTTCAAGGTCACCAAATTTTATTCTTCCAAAAATAGAGGGTGCCGGAACCCCCTTTCATCCCAGATCTTCCCTTGTCATCAATCAACCTATTGCACTTAGACCTTAACTCCCTAATGTAACCTTGGCATCGCACTTGGTTCTTGAGGTTGGTGCATCTAATGGTCCACTTGGTCTTATGAATATCTACCTTTGGCTGCAACATCAGATCTACATTGTAGCCCGAATCCCCCATACCAACGTGCAAACATGAGTTTGATTTTTTTTCTTGATCGACATGGTAACATGTTAAAACTCTGGCCTATGACAATCATCATTGTGGATTGGAGTAGACAAATTTTAACAGTAATTATAAAAACCAACAATGGATAAAGGTTTTGCATATACTCACCTTAAGGAGATGCTCTCCCCAATGGTACACCCTGGCATGCCACCACACAATCCAAGTTTGAAGCATGTGGACTTTGTCCTCAATTACATGACCATGATTGAGCAATTCAATCAATGACCCTAGCTCCTTCTCTGTAGACTCCCTTGTGGGAGCATTCTTCCACTGTCTAGCCCTCATCTTGAACTCTTCTTGATCCTAAGGGGATATGCATTTTCTTGCATGTTTATGGAGGTTATCCTCCCAATGTCACAAGCAAGTGTGCTCTTTTCCATGCATGACATTATGGGGTCCTCCATTAAAAATTATACGAACAACATTCCAGTTTGGCACTACTTCATCTCCCATAAAGCCATGAAACTCTGCTACTATGAATCCTTCCTTCTCCAACACTATTGAGTAGATTCCAAAACAATACATGTGCCTCTGTGTCTTCTGTCTTAAACTCACCGATGGCTATTGTTTGCAGTTGTTGAAGAAAAGGGTTGTACACATGACATGCCATTGTGTCCCAACATTTTCCAACTGTCCACCAGGACGCATTTTGTTCATCAGAACTTGGCCCCGTGTAGACATCTTGAATACATGGCATCTTCCAAATCCTAAAATTGTAAGTTTCCCTGGGAATATTATATTCTGAAGAAAGAAGTAGTACTTGCTGGAGAGTTTCAATTGCAAAATAGTTTCCAATCGTGAACTTGCAGATGGAGATTCACCTTTGGTTTCTTTTTTCCATTGAGATACCCTATCACACACAACAAGGACAATAAATGAATACTCAATGACCACTAGTTTATTTAAACCACCCTCTCAAGTTAGCTTACCTTTGTGTTTAGAAGTGGCTCCAAGGATCCTAGCAATTTATCCAGTTTAGTTTCATTCATCATGAAGCTATCAGAGCTTTAGTCAAAACAACCTCCAGTATCACTTCCTCTACAATCTTATGTTGTAGAGCCTTTGGTCCACTTGAGGGGGAGGCTTGAACCAATTTTGCCACTTTTTGCTTGAAGCACTCAATGTCTACCCTTGAAGTACCCTCACTAACCTTGTGGGTGTGGTATCCAAGGTGTGTTACACACCTAGTCACCGGGAGGCCACCAATATCATATGGAAGATAAATGTACAATTTGCAAGGACATGTAGCCATGCAAGTAGGGGACATCTTACAATAAAAATATTGCAATGTCCCGGTTGAAACCTTGCATACCTCGGGTACCTAAATAGCAACCTGCTTTTCCAATGACTATTGTTTTTTAGTCCAGTCTTGACATAACATTGGCATAACCTATTGTGAAAAATGAAATCCCCTCCACACTTCCTAGTTGTACCACCCCATTAAAGTTTGTGATATTTCTTGTTACATCCTCGCTCCAAATATGACCATCGTAGTTCATTTCCAAGCCCTTTGTTCGCTAACTATCCTTAGCAAGGGAAAATTCAAAACTAACATTTCCATCATACCTACTTGGAAGTTTATCATCCTGTTCTATTGTCGAGACCTTCTGGTATGCCATACACATAGAGTGCTGCCTTCAGGAAATCTCTTGATAATGTCCAACACACTATAACAACGAGTCGAATTGTCTTTATTCGTATTGTTGAAGGAGCCATCCTCAAGGCTTTTTGGAGGTGTGGGTCTTTGAAGCCTCTCACCAGAAATAATGAACCTATTACCAAACTGAGTATCCAAATGTATTCCTTCTCACTTGCTCTTGCTGAAAAAGGGAACCTCGAATATAACATCTTCTTGTCCTCCACCCACACTTTGGTGAATCTTCATGTTAGAATCTTTGACCGTAAAATAAAAACTTATCTCACGCGCCAGCCAACAATACACACACCACTCTGAGTTATTTTTCTCAAAATGCGTAGCCCATCCTCGTCTTGTAGAGTTGCTACTGTGGAATCCTTCGTTTCAATGGATTTTGTGTGTACCGGTCAACTCTATCTTGTGTGCTTCTTCAACCTTTCGACTACTCATGACTTCTTCAACCTTTCGACTTCTTCAGGTTAATGTAACTCAGAGACTCCCCTATTTCATAACACATCATTTCCAAAGGTCAACATCTCTAGACAACACAATGCTTCATGAGGGTACGCAACACTCTACTTGTTTATTGTTTATGTTAAATCTCTGCAGAATACCATGTGAACAATCACAGCTGCGGCATCTACACACCTTTGTATTGCGCTAACAAATTGAACGCCTTAGGGAGCGGAATACCCCCATGGCATCCATTTCGTTGATGGGCGGCGTCTGCAGCAGGAAAGGTTTTTTGGTAGCGTGGCGGGGTGCGGCATCTGCACAAATTCCATTTTATTGCTACCAAAGCGCAAGCCTTAGGGGTATAATTCCGCATGGTAACCATTTCGTTGATGGGTGGTATTGATAACAAATTGCAGATATTATGCTCGCGGAATACCCCATGGCTTCCATGCGGTATTTAACAACCCGGCCTCTCACTTATGCATTGCCAAAATGCATGGAGCCATGTAATGTTGGGTTTTTCTTACATTTGTGGCAATGCATTACCTAGCTATGTATGGCACGCTACGTTGTCGAGCTCGACGGACTTATTCATTGATGGGTCATGCACAAGTCCGATTATGTATTATCTAGGCATATATTATTGGAGTTATTTATAGTGGACTTATGCATTGTCATGCTATGTATAATTCCAGCCATATGTTGTGCTGATATGCTTAAGTGTATTAAGAGCCCACTGGCAGCATATGCTTTGTTAGAAAATGCCAATCCATGTATTGCCGGCTTTGTATAAAACTATGCATAAGGACCCAGTCTAGCCTAAATATCTTGGGGACCCAGCAGAATACCCCATGGCATCTATTTCATGCATGGGGAATCAGTAAGCACTTTCCTTCCTTCTACAAATCGTAGTCTCTGGGCTTCTTTCAGCCCGTCAATTTCACATATGGAGAAGAGAAACACTGTTGTTTGTTCTAGATTTATGGACTCTCGGTCTTTTATGAATTAATGAATGAGGTGCTTCATACTTCTTGGTCTTTTCTTCTTGTCAATGTGGAAAGTATGGACATTGTGAGCATTTCTTCATATGGTTTCAATGTACATAGCCATGAACATTTTTATTTTTTACTTTTTGGGGGGAGAGTGGACTATGTATTGGGTTCACAATTGGTTATATATGAGGGATATGAAGTCCCATATTTTGCAATGATAACAAGTACACAAACTAAGTGAAGAGAACTAAGCTTATACTGCACTTTAGATTAGGCAAGGATAGCAAGATTCGTTACTTACCTTGAAGAAAACTAAGCTTATACAAGCAAGGTTCAATGCTTTCTATGTTTGAATGAGTGTTTTTTTTTTCTTTGCAAAAGTCATGCCACCCAAAAAAAGGCAAGCAACGAGAGATCCAAGAAAGAGTGGGAGAAAGAAAAAACAAGCTCAAGATAAAGAGCAAGCCAAGGTGAACAAGACGAAAGACATGTTAGGAGATGTTGACTTGGAAGGTGAAGACAATCCCCACTCAGATGCTAACTATCCTATTATCAATATCCTTTATGTGTGTGTGTGTGTGTGTGTGTGTGTATTCTGAAGGGAATTCATTAATTGATTACCCCCTTATAGGGGGAGTTGGAAAAACCCGAGTAGAAACCTACAAGCAAGAAAATTCGAGCGGCAAAATTTCACACCCCACCATCCACATATTAATTCAAGGAATATGTGTCCTCCACTTTCCCAATAGACCGATAGTTTAAGAGTGAGTGGGGTGTTAGAGATTGATAGTTTGAGTGGTTTCTCCCAAGAGACTAGTAGTTTGAGTGTGTGCACCGATTCAATGTAATGTCACTGTAACAATATGCCAGATTTTCATCTTTGGAATACATTGTGACCTCATGTAAATGTGTGACAAATATATAACAATGCTCATTATACTTAGTATTCTCATTTAATATCATAAAGTATGTTTAGTACCATCAATATAACTCTGATATTTTCAGTACTGCCATTCAAAAAAGGGACTAGACAAAATATCATCAATCCATGGCAAAAAGGGCCAGACAAAAAATGACACAATCAAAAAATTAAAACATGATCCACTAACGCATTACTTTATTTCGAGTAGAAGAACCAATCCATAGCCTCATCCACATATGGCAAGTCGAAGATATACTATAGAGTTTTCCCAAAAAAGATAAAAAATAGCATAACAATGCAAAAAACATGAGGTCCACATCATCGAGAGTCTATCTCCTCACTATTGAGGCATACCAAACTAAATTGTCTAAGAAAATAAATGAAAGTACCAATTCAAACCATCTCATCATCAGCCCTATCATCAATGTAGTGCAAATACTGCCTCTCCTTAACAACATCGTAGTTAAAGAGACTAGGTTGCCGCTCCATGAAGGAAGCCATGTCCCTGCGCAGCATAAGAGTGTATAAATTTGTAACCACCATGAGCACCATGATTATTAATTGAACGACACTTTCCAAACAACATGAAGAAGAGATCCACAACCTCTTGCTAGTATGAGTACAACACAACAACAACGTAGAAAAGAGGGAAAGTAGTAACTCACTAGTCAAGCGGCACCGACATGTTGATCAAACCCTCATCGTCATCAAGATCAAGCATGCTACGATGAGTGGAGGGACCCTCATCCAAATAAACACCATCCACCACTCCCTTAAGGTGGGAGTTACATATCTCCTTCTCAACCTCCACTGCCAAGCAAGGACGTCCAGAGTGCAATGCCGCCCTCAAACACGGCCCTGTTCTTGCACCCAACTCCAAGATAGAACCATGTGCTAGACAAAATAACTTCATAAACATGAGCATAAATGATGCACTCTTCTCCACAGGCCCACGCCAAGATCCACCTCCGCAGCGCTTGGAGCAAGAGGAAGCTGGCAAGTAATGTGTGATCAAGTAGTTGTCAAGCTGTATCTTGAGAGAAGATGCCACACCTTCTACAACATTCAAATAGTGAGGTGAAATCTCTCCTTGTTTCTTCAAAGAAAGGATATGAAAGGCACAAACCTACAACAAAAAAATGGTTTTGAAGTGTACTTGCATAGAGAGACATATATGAAACATAAGGCATAGCATAAGCGAACAGGAAGAATCACCCTCACACCAACCAAAAGGGGCCCACTATATCCAACCATATTTGTGGTCTGAGCAATCCACCTATAAGACATGGTGAGAGCCATCATGAATGTTTTTGGAATCGAACAAAGTAGTTTGTAATCTCCTCCTAGTTCAGTACAAGGAAAAAAGCATGTATGATATCAACAAAGAAAAAGAAAATTGAACATACCCGCACACCGCCTCCAACCTATTGCAAGTAGCAATGTGCTCAACCAAGCCAACATAGAGAGGGAAGCATGGAACCAAGGTCCACCTGGCATCATCCATGATGGCAAAGGTGATGGACAATGAGCTGGTGACATTAACATCATGAATGAGATTCCAAGAGGTGATACCAGAACCACCCACCACAGAAGCACCCGTGAAGGTCTACCACACAAAAGTCAACACTCCATCCTACAACCTTCCCATTGCATCATCTACGTGCTTGCTTGAGGTTAGAGAAGTACTCCTGCAACTCCTTGAATCCATCCCCAAGCTTTCTTGACATTATCTCTCTTCCCAAAGCAATGTAATCATATACCCAAACACGCACGTGGTCTCGCAATGGTGGTCCCTTCTTGCACCAGCTCATGGATGCCAAGGGAGCCCAAATAAAGGCGATTGTCTGTGTCTTGGAGGTCTTCAATGTAGTGACAAATTCATCTAATTACACAAGTCAAAATCAGCCCACACGTGAAAAAAAAATAGTAGAGATGTGACATGGGCACATACCCAAATCATTGATTTGCGGGAGGGATCAGGTTTTCCAACGACCGCTACATGCTCGCCAGCTAGCTTCTTTTGTTCTTGCTCCAATTTCTCTCTTTGCTCCTCATTAAGATTTCCAAAAGAACCCGAGCTAGACTTGCACTCCCCCTTTTGGTGAGACTAGCATACGTTTCCTTCTCCTCCTCCAGGCACGTACCTTTACGTATCTCAATCCACCATGGGCAACTCTGTATTTCCCACTCTGAAAGTACTATGGTGCCTTTTGCCGTCTTTCCCTCACGAAAAATAGAGCATGTGTATATCCAAAACTGTTGATCTTTAAGCATTGTCCATGCTTGCATATTTGTGGAATGGACCCAATCTTCTTTTTGTTGGCTAGATGATGTAAATACCTAGCAAGCAAACAAGCCTATGCACATTTCTCCAAACTCTAATGATAAACAAAACAAGGAAGGAAGTTGTCTCAAGACCAAAGAGTTAATTACCTATAAACCAGCCGCCATCGATGACTCGCATTAATCAAATCCACTTGCTTCGAAGGTGGGGTCGCCACTAAGAGTTAATTACCTGTAAACCAGCCGCCATCGATGACTCGCATTAATCAAATCCACTTGCTTCAAAGGTGGGGTCGCCACTAAGAGAAATCCCTCAAATGGCTTATACACATCTTTCATGTGTCTAAGTACCACATCCTCATAATACTCAGCCAATGTGGCATAGTCGGGTAGCTCACCAATAATTGTCTTTGCAACTTGGTGCAGCAACCTAGAAACTTCTTTTGCAAGCCATGGTATGAAAGCATGGTCACTTGAAGGCATCTCATAAGTGTTCTTCAAATTAGCATCTTCACCAATAAAAGATAAAATTACCAACTATTTTGGCTTGCCACATGCCGCAATGGAAAGCTAGTATACTTTATCAATTGTCAACTTGGCGGAAGGGTTCTCAAAGGGCAAAGACCACAGTATGTCAAACCATTATTTTTCAAGCAAAGGATCAACCACACACAAAATCTGCAATGATTTCAAAAACACATAAGCACAAACATTTCCTACAAACCTAATACATGCAAAAAAGGAAAAGAACTTCCAATCTCACCCTATGCACTTTTCGATGATAAGTACTTGTAACATTCTTCTTTATTGCACTGAATTTCACATCACTCTTAGCTTTATCCAGGCCTGGTGGTAAATTTTTGTATGCATCATCAAAATATGCCTTCCATTTTGTCTGCAATTCAAGACGCAAGCAATTTTTGCTTACCACACCTCACTAACTATGAGATTGTAGTGCAAATAATTTTTGCTTACCGAAAAACCATGCGACCAAGAATTGCTTGAGTGAGTGGATACCACAAAAGCGACTCCCTATTTCTTATGACTTCAATATTCACCCTCTCCTCTTCAGTAAAGTCCTCAGCAAATGTGGAAGCATCACAATTAACCAATGTACTTGTATGGGAGAGGTTGTCCTTGAGATTGGTGACAAACAATGATTGCATGCTCATTCATACTATGGAAAACAAATGGGTGGGAAAGTTAATTTAAACCAACATCACAACCACCAAACACAAGGAAAAAAGGTAAGAATATACTCACGGGTTAAATCTTTGTAGAGCAACGATCAACCTTGCTTCATCTTTTGGCTTAGGCTTTATGATCTCTGTCATGACTCTAATGTGTCTTGACTTGTTGTTGACAAACAAATCATCACTGCTCTACATCCATGAGGTCATCCTATGGTTTCCCTCCCACACCCATAACATCTTATTGCCCAAGAACCCCCATTGTGGATCATCCTTTATCTCAACTTCAAACTGAGCATTGACAATGTTCCAATTTTTGTCCCACTGAGCTTTTGTTTCTTCATCAACCTCTTTTTAGGTTCCATCAGGCAAAATTACTGACAAGATAAAATTCCCCTTTGTAGTGACGTAGCCCTCAGTCTCAAAAGCTCTCTTCAAGACAATAAGATCACTATGGAATTGTCTAATAATAGGGTTAATTGTTAATCTACAAAGTGGAATTCTAGGACAAGGAACACCAAGATTTACCGTCAAGCTCTGTATAATGGATGACCCCATTGGCCTGTCAATAGACTCGAGTGTAATGTCTACAAAAGGATATTAATAAAAGGATAGTTCTGAAAATTTGCAAGCAATACAAGTGCATTGTTTACTAGGATATTAAGAGGAGGGGTATAATCTAGTGGTTAGAGCATGTACATTGGAAAGAGGCTTGCATGGATGGGCGTGATTTGGATTTCCTCTAGGGTTCCTCTGTCATGAGTTTCCTTCTTTCCTACCACTTGCATGAGTGACTTCAGGAACCTTCTCCTTACCTCCATCAAGGTAGGATTAGTTCTTCCTTCATACCCCATTATCATGGAGCTCTCTAGTGTCATAATGAAGTCTCAATGAAGTGAGGATCCCACGTGACATGAGGCTAGTACACTCACATTAGGAAGTTTATTTGATGGATCTTCGGTGAAGTTCCCACGGCACATGATTTGGAAAGGTAAGCACGCATAAAAAGTAAACATGGTCTAATCAAGAAAGGGTTCATAATAAGCACTTGGTCTAATGAGATGTGCCAATTTATATTGTAGGCCTAAGAAAAATCACTTGATAGACTTGGATATTCCTACATATAATAGACAGAAGAATGCTATGTACAACATACATAATATACTATTATTTAATTATATGATTATAATATAAGAGTAATATAGTAGGATGCAAGCTATACCTTCTTTTATAATATATAGAAAACATACCTACTATATATTATAAAAGTAGGCATACTTGCTTTTATAACTACTACATAGTAGCCATGCCTACTTTATGATTGATAGTAATAAAATAGCATCCCCATGTATGATATATAGTTGCTTCATGATTTATGATGAATACTATATAGAATTCTCATGATCGTATCTTGTTGTTATATAGCATTGCCTAATTTGATTGCAATAAAATAGAAAGTAGTAAAATACTAGGTAAATCATTGATTTGGTTATTATAAAACAATGATATAGTAGATATAACGTCTATATAGTAGTCTTCTTAAACTAGGTAAAGATTGCTATTAGACTACTATATACAATAGTAGTCTTCTTAAACTAGGTAAAGAATGCTATTAGACTACTATATACAACAATATTAACATAGTAGACATGGATACTATAAAGCATGTGGGAGATTGCAATCATGTAAGAGTAAGATTGCAAGCATAACATGGAACAAATTGAGAAGAATGCAAGGGAGAGGGTGATCTTGAAATCCTTGGAAGCAAACTTCTTCATACACACACAAGTAGATAAGCACATAAGAGTAGACAAGCACAGAGAAGAGAGAGATGGAAAGAGTGCTACCATAACATAAATTTAAGAGTACATACTATATTGGAAAGTACATTACTACTAAAACATACAAGGCCCATAGTGTGGACTCAACTATATAAGCTGGCACTATAACTCTAGTAACCGAAGTCACTGTCATATAGCATGTAAAACCATTAATTACATATCAACCATAATTGTACCAACCATGCTAATGTCATAAGTGTGGAGGTGTCATCCTAACATATCAACTAATGGTGACATATCAACCATAATTGTACCAATCATGCCAGTGAGATAGCAATATAAGTGTAGAAATGTCATCTTGGCATATCATCATCCATATCAGCACTAGTTAATATGAATATCCCCCTCAACAAACGGAAACTCTATACCATGCACTCCAAGTGTGGAGGTGTCATCTTGGCATAGCATCCATATTGTGAGACCTCAACCATAACTCTATAGCTTACACTCCAAGTAAGCTTGCTCTAAGTGTGGAGGTGTTATCTTGGCATATCATCCATATTGTGAGACCCCTATCCCTCTAATAATGGCAGTGGAATCACACTAAGGGTAGAGAAAATTACTGGGGGTCTCATATCATAATGTCCTAATGCTTAGCTATCCCATCAGATACTCTTAATCTCACTAGAATAACCCTTACGTAGGAAAGGTGAATGATTCCACCAAGTGTTTTTCCTTCATAATTCTCACAAAGGTCACATTGAGTGGCTTCTTCAGGCTCAACAAAACATCCCAAACTCCTTGATTATGAAGGCAATGCATCTAAGGGTTCATGATTTTCCAACTAGACTATTCATTCGATGTTTTTCTCATTCTAAAAGACACAAATTTGTTTTGGTTTGGAAAGAACCCACATATCAAGTCCACCTAGTCCCCCACCCACTTTATGTTGTGTAATCCTTTTTCTACTTTGACTAGATCCACAAGCTTAGCCTAGCCCCCTCCAATCCTGAGGGTCTAGCTTGCCACCCAACCAACCACTGGACTTGTGGAGCCGAAAGCGAACTCACACACCCATAATTGAAATTCCCACTTTACTCACACACTCAAGAGACCTTCAAGGAGAGCTATCCTTCAAAGCCTTTAAAATGAGCAAGGTTCCTTAGAAGGATTCTCGATGTGTGATAAAGCCAAAATCCAGGAGTTAGATCATTGACTTTAAAAGCCTAAATCCAAGAGTTAGAATGATGATATTTGTATGTAAAAACCTTAAGTAAAACTTATTGGATTAGTCTATGGAACCAAGACTTCGAAATGATCCCAAGAAGGGAAGATTCTTGAGAAGACTTTGCCAAGATGTGTTATGGCTGGAGAACTCAATGGTTTGGAGTTTAAACTGGAGAGTTATGATGTCTCATAAAGCTTGTGCGGTTTACATTGCTTTGAATTTGATGGTGTATTTTGATTGAAATGATGCTTAAGTATTTAGAATATTGTATTCATGTGTTGCATATGTTTGTTTTGTGTGTAGCCTGAGAAGGTACGATATAGGTTTATGGATTTCCATCTGGTTGTCATCCATAAAAGGTGCATCACACAAAGGCTATCATTTGAGACCTTTCCCCCTCTCGGCCGAATGTTTTGTGTGTAATCTTTGTTGAGATATCGAGCTCGTCTAGTGAGGCGGTGGCCACTGATGACCCGCCTGGGAGATAGGCCCCACACTTACACCACTGGCATGGTTGGTGAGATCTTGGGTGATATACGGCCAGTGGGATGACAGGCTGTGTGACAGCCATTCTAGAGACTGGCATAGTTATAGTGCCAGCTCATTTAGTCGGGTTCACACTATAGAGAACCCGTGTATGTATTGATTGAGTACCTTTCATATTATGTGTACTCTTATTCTTGTATATGGTGTGTTGAGTGTTGAGTAGAGAAGAAGAAGATTTTCAGCCTCTCACCTTGTGTGTTCTCTATTAGGGTTTTGTGAGTGTGTGTGTGTGCTTGCAAGAGCTCAAGCTCTCTTCCCCCCTGCATCTTTTCATGGTATCAGAGCCTGGTTTGTGCTAAGGGCTGAGCTGCAAGCAAGAGAACCACAGGAAGCGGTACGAGGGTAAGAGCTTTAACTACTCTTCCCTATTTGTGTTGGTGACTACACCCTTGTCGGGAGCTCTACGGGAGGCACCGGCAAACGATCTCCGATTGAGGAGCTTTCTTCGCGGGAGTGAAGCTATAGGTCTACTATACAGTCCTACGGACTACTATACAGTCCTACGGATAGTCCTACGGACTGAAATTTTCAGGCGAAAAACGCGTTTCGGGCGCGTCTGGACCTCCGTTTTTCAGAAAGCAGGCGATTTCGAGCACTGCGGGTAAGTCATCGATTCTCTGCAGAACTCTGTTTTAAGAACTGCAGGAAGACAGATTGACTGTGCAGACACTGTGGGTGTTGCAAAGAGGTTTACAGTTGCCATTGGGTGTATGTATGCACATTGAAGTCACTGGTTGTGACATTTGAGAGTACTACAGTACCGTTGTGCAGAAAATACAGCATTTGTGCAGAAAAAACCAGAGTGCAGGTTCTGGTAAAATTGTGTGTTTGGCAAGATGTCTGATGATGGCATAACACAGATTGTGGCTGAGAAACTTGACAAGAATAACTTCCATGCTTGGAGGTTCAGGTTGACGAATTTCCTGATGGGAAAAGGCTATTGGGACTACATAGAAGGTGAGCATGAAGAGGCACCGGAGATACCGGATATAAATCCAACTGCTGCAGATGTGAAAGAATTTAAAGACTGGAACCAAGGAGCCAGGAAGGTTATATATTGGCTTTCCATTAGTATATAGGACACCATGATTGGGCACATTCAGGATGCCAAGTCCCCCAAGGAGGCGTGGGACACCTTGGTAAAGCTTTATGAAACAAACACCAAGGCACGTAAGATACAGTTGAAGAATGAACTTCATACTGTGGAGAAAAAGAGCATGTCTGTGAATGACTATGCGCTGAAGATAAAGGGTATTGTGGAATCCCTTGCATCTATTGGTGTGTCAGTAGATGATGATGACAAGGTGGAAGTCTGTCTACGTGGTCTCGGGCCACAATACAAGGCGTTTAAGATGTCTATTCAGACTCGGGAAAACATTCCCAACTTTACAGATTTGGTATCTATGCTGATTATCGAAGAGAAGAACTTGGGTGAAGACCAACAGTCTTCACAAAGTAAAAACAGTTCAGAGCAACAGGCCTTCTACACGAGTTCAGGAAGAGGACGAGGTAGAGGAGGCCGTGGACGCGGTCAAGGAGGTGGCCGAACAGGTAATCAGAATTATGGCTAGCAGGCAGCAGCAACAACAACAGTCCCAGAATCAACAACAACAACAACAACACGCAGGTGGAAGAGGCAAATTCAGAGGCAAGGGGAGTCAAAGAGGCCGTGGAAATTGGCAAAGGCAATATAATGATACACGTGAATGCTATTATTGTGGTAAGCCTGGACATGTGCAGTCAAAATGTTATAAGAAGCAGGCTGACATGCAAAATGGGAAAGTGCAGCAAAACAACTATGCATCCTCAAGTAGAAATAATGAGGATAATGAAAGGTTGTTTGTTATGCAGCATGTTGTAAATGCCATGTCTGAAAATGTTGATGCAGCACAAAAGGATAATGTATGGTATGTGGATTCAGGCGCTTCGAACCACATGACGAGTCACGGGGAGTGGTTCAAGGAGATGAAAAACCCAGAAAGACCAGGTTTTGTGGAAACAGGGGATTACACTGCTCATCCAATTGCCCACGTTGGAGATGTGCCATTGTCTATGCAGGATGGCAAAGTGAAGTACCTTGCAGATGTACTTCATGTACCGAACATAACAAAGAATCTGGTTTCAGTTGGCTAGATGATTGAGCAGGGTTTGCAGGTTCGGTTTAACCCTGATGGATGTTATGTTGAAGATTTTAAAGACAAGTGCAGGTTGGTTGCAAAAGGCAACAGAGTGGGCAGAATGTTTACGTTGGATGTAGACATGCCTGAGATGAGTGCTGCGATGTTTGCAAATGGTTCAGGAGTTGTTGCAGACACAGACATATGGCATAAAAGAATTGGACATGTAAATGTGCAGAGATTGAAGTCTATGCAGACAAAAGGAATTGTGACAGGGCTGCCAAAATTTAAAGTGGAAGGAATGCAGAAAATATGTGAAGCATGCCAATTTGGGAAGCAAACAAAGCATGTGTTTCCACATAACAGATATGTGAGCAGAAATGCACTAGATATTGTGCATTCAGATGTATGGGGTCCTACGAAGACCATATCTATGGGAGGCTGCAGGTATTATGTGACTTTCATTGATGACCACACAAGGAAAGTGTGGGTATATTTCATGAAGGAGAAGAGTGAGGTGTTCACTCACTTTCAGAATTTCAGAGTTTTGGTTGAAAAGCAAACAGGGAAATATGTTAAGTGCCTAAGGTCAGATGGAGGGGGAGAGTACTTCTCCAATGAGTTCTCTGAATTTTTGAAGAAAATGGTATTCGGAGACAGTTTACATGCAGATACACTCCGCAGCAAAACGGAGTTGCTGAGCGGAAAAACAAGCACATTGCTGAGATAGCGCGAGCATTGATGGAAGAGAAGAATATGCCGCATTGCTATTGGGCTGAGGCTGTTTCTACAGCAGTATACATTATGAACAGGACTCCAACTGTAGCCATACATGATGTAACTCTAGAGGAGAGGTTTACTGGTAGAAAACCAGATTTGTCTCATCTGAAAGTCTTTGGTGGATGCATTGCATATGTGCAAACCAAGCTGGATCTGAAAGCTGAAAAATGTGTGTTTATTGGATATTCCCTTGAGCAAAAGGGATACAGGTGTTATAACCCTGCTACACGTGAGTTGAGGGTAAGCAGGGATGTTGTCTTTGATGAGATGAGCAGCTGGTATGCTGCTGAAAAAGAAGCTATTGGGGCTGATGTGAGTGGAAGTGTGGTTGCACAGAATGCAGGTCAGCAATCACAGTCTTTGAGTGGACCAGGAGAGTCCTCATCTAGTGGGTCTATTGATAGACCATGGAGTGGCAGGCTACGTCATAATACCAGTCCTGCAAATGTGATTACTACATCACGTAAAGGAAAAGAGAAAGTGGTTGAGCCCCTTGGTATGCCTGACATTTCTGCAGGGCATTCTCATGTTGATGGAGAGTCTAGTGGCTCAGATATGAGCCTTGATGAGGAGCTTGGGATCCCAGCTATGAGAACACCTGGTGTAAAGAAGGCTATGGAAGCCATGAATGAGAAGCTGCGAAGATCTGGGAGAGTGAGAAATCCTGTGCAGAGATTTACCTATGATGGTTATGTGGCACATCACTATGCATATATGGCAAAGGTTGTGCAGGTTGTTGAGCCCACATGCATTGATGAGGCTGTTGGAAATGTGTGTTGGGAGAAAGCTATGGATGAGGAGATGGATGCACTATATGGAAATGAAACTTGGGATTTAGTGCAATTGCCAGAAGGCAAGAAAGCCATTGGATGCAAGTGGGTGTACAAAGTTAAACATAACAGTGATGGAAGCATAAACAGGTACAAGGCTAGATTGGTAGCCAAAGGATATGCGCAGACATATGGGATTGATTATGAAGAAACTTTCAGCCCAGTTGCCAAGATGGCAACGGTGAGAGTTGTGATAGCAATGGCTGCGTCAAAGCAATGGTCTTTACATCAGATGGATGTAAAGAATGCATTCTTGCATGGGGATTTGCAAGAAGAGGTGTATATGTTGCAGCCACCTGGTTATGAGGATGTGGGTCACCCCGAGCATGTTTGCAGGTTGAAGAAAGCCTTGTATGGCTTAAAGCAAGCACCAAGAGCATGGTCTGACAAGATTTCTGAATATCTTGTCACTATTGGCTTTCATGTAGCCAATGCAGATTTCTCATTGTATGTGAGACATGGTGATAGAGGAGTTGTGCTTGTTGTCATCTATGTAGATGACTTGATCATTACGGGGGACCATGATGCAGAGATCTTTGATGTAAAGATCTTGCTTAGACAGAAGTTTGAGATGAAGGATCTGGGGGAGCTCAGATATTTCTTGGGCATTGAGGTGATTAGGTCACCACATGGTATTGGATTACTGCAGAGACAGTATGGCTTGGACATGTTGTCCAAGTATGGTATGACAGGCTGTAAGCCTATTTCTGTGCCATTGGATCAGAATGGCAAGTTGAGTGCAGATTCAGGAGAGATCTTGGAGGATCCTACTATGTACAGGAGCATAGTAGGAAGTCTGATCTACATGACGATCACCAGACCAGATTTGAGCTATGCTTTTGGGTTGGTGAGTCAGTTTATGCAGGTTCCACGAAAACCGCATTTGGATGCAGTGAGACACATACTGAGGTATGTGAGGTCTACTTTGCATTGTGGACTATTCTATGAGACTGGGATAGAGATATGTGTACATGGGTACACAGATGCTGATTGGGCTGGTAGTATCTCAGACAGAAGATCTACCAGTGGCTTTATGTTTTCTTTGGGGAGTGCTGCTGTGACTTGGAGCAGCAAGAAGCAGCCTACGGTTGCTCTATCGAGTACAGAGGCCGAGTACAGAGGAGCTGCTATGGCAGCATGTGAGGTAGCCTGGTTGAGAAAGCTACTTGCAGATTTGGGTCTATCAGTGGATAGACAAGTTGTCATTTTCTGTGACAACATGAGCAGTATACAGTTGGCCAGGAACCCAGTCTTTCATGCTCGTACGAAGCACATAGAGGTCCACTACCACTTCGTCAGAGAGAAGGTCTTGGCAGGAGACCTTGACCTTGCTTATGTCAGCATAGAGGATCAGGTAGCTGACATCTTCACCAAAGCATTGGGTACAGAGAAGCTCCGCAGATTCAGGGCTTCACTTGGTGTACATGAGATGGAGAGGGGGAGTGTTGAGATATCGAGCTTGTCTAGTGAGGCGGTGGCCACTGATGACCCGCCTGGGAGATAGGCCCCACACTTACACCACTGGCATGGTTGGTGAGATCTTGGGTGATATACGGCCAGTGGGATGACAGGCTGTGTGACAGCCATTCTAGAGACTGGCATAGTTATAGCACCAGCTCATTTAGTCGGGTTCACACTATAGAGAACCCGTGTATGTATTGGTTGAGTACCTTTCATATTATGTGTACTCTTATTCTTGTATATGGTGTGTTGAGTGTTGAGTAGAGAAGAAGAAGATTTTCAGCCTCTCACCTTGTGTGTTCTCTATTAGGGTTTTGTGAGTGTGTGTGTGTGCTTGCAAGAGCTCAAGCTCTCTTCCCCCCTGCATCTTTTCAATCTTGGCATGATTGGTGTGAGGACATGATGCGACTCTAGGTGTGGAACAGGCAGGGTAGTGCCTGGTGGGACTAAGTATGCACGGTAGTAAAGAGACAGAGGTGCAAGCCCCAAAAGTTGTAGTAGCCCCTAAAAAGGCCAATGAACTAGAACCAGAGGTCTAGAAGATGAGGACCTTGAAGAGCACATGGAAACACAATGCATGATATGTTATCAAGGGCATTAATGCATGATCTATTATCAAGGGCATTAATGCCATGACCATCGAATGTGGTTCAACGGATGAGAGCTCCAAAGTTGCTTTCTTGGTAGTGATCTCTCACTCAAACTTGCTCTTCCCAAAAAAAGAAACTCATAGATTATGAAAACCTTCTAAAGAAGCTCAACGAGTACCCAAACCTTGTGCTGGAGAAAGAGAGAATGAAGCAAGCCAAAGATCTTGAGGAAGGTACAAGCTGAACTAGATCCAATGTTAGAGCAAGTGGTCGAGTAACGAACCTTTAACCCCATCTGAGCATATCCTAAACCCTATCCCAAAGTCAATCATAGACCTAATGAACTTTGGGGGACCCTCCCAAGGCCTCAAACAAACATGTATCCATTCTTGAGAGGCCATAAATAAAAGCAGTAGTTCTAGAGCATGTGCCTCTAGAACCAATCCAACCAAGCCCCATAGCTAGATGTAGTGAGTGTGGACTCAATGGAAGATAAAAGTTAGCCTTCCATGGGTCCCCATAACTAACCCAACATTTCCTCCAAGGTGATTATAGTGATAACTTTATCTCGTCCCTTTTTAGAGGCACTACCTCCTAGGAAGTATCAATGCACATACCTTACACATTAGCAGATTCTAGCCCACCTTAAAGTGAGTAATATCACTTGTAGTACATAACATGCCTCATAACCTTCTTTTCTTTGGAGGTCCAAGTTCTGAGATTCGATAAGTTCTCTCCTGCAAGGAAATTTATAACTTTGTAGAGACTTATCAGACTAGATGAATGTGAATTTAAGAGTCTATAAGTTGAACCTAAACGTGGGGAGGAGAGGGTGAACCATGCCCCATTGAGCACCCTCTCTCCATAGCCAAAACCAAAGGATAGCTAAGTGTGCCCATGAACAAGCTATGACACTCTTTTGAAGGTGATAAAATGAACACAATGTTACCTATCATGTACAAGGGACTTATAGTCTCTACAATTTGGGATGGTGGTGATGGTGTCAACATAATCATCAAAGATTGCTAAGAGATCTAGGGTAGCCCCCCACTCATAGGTACAAGGCTCGTAGAGTGAAGCTTGCCGATGGGAACACAACCAAACTCATAGGCATCTTATAAGATGCAAAAATCAAGACGTTCGAATTAAGTTTCCACCCCACATTTGTGGTGATGGATTTTCAAAGAAGAGGTTCATACACACAAAAGGCCTTACATGAGAGAAGCAAGGTTGGTTCATGATTGGGAAACCAGTCACATCTATATATGTAAAGGTAACTAGTTCTTGAAGATAATCTTAAAAATAGGGAAGACTCATCCCCCCATGGGTTGAGGCATTCTCACCAATGAGTTTAACAACTATTCAAACTGCTTCAATCAACATGCTAAATGTTGCAACAAGTTGTTGGATAGTGAAGATGATAACTAGGACTACAACCCTCTCCTAGAACTTGATGACTTTGAGGATTAGGTCCGTGTCTTGGCAACCATGGAAGCACTTCCACAAAAGCCTGGAACAATGTTTGCATGACTCAATGGGACAAAATTCACCTCCCTATTCATGCTTAGTGCAGCATCCCTCTTGGGAGACAACAATGAGTTCAAGCTACGAGTAGCTAGTGATTCATCTATCAAGGACTCCTCTACATATGGACCGAATTCTGCACTACCGTACAGCAGCCAAGAAAGAGGAAACCAATTTCAAGCTAGTGATTCATCTAGCGAGGAATCCTTTGCATATGGGCTGACTTCTACTTTACCCACAGCCAAGAAAGAGGAAACCGCACAATGAAAGATTAAGAAGTATCTTCTCCCCATGTAGAAGGATCATCACTGGCTTCACTATCTTGAGACTATGGATTCACATGAAACCTACACCCGACAGTGTGAAGCTAACCTAAACAAGGTCACCTCCCCATGGAGAAGTGTCTTCCCTGGCTTCACTATCTTGAGACTATGGATTCACATGAAACCTACACCCGACAGTGTGTAGCTAACCTAAACAAGGTCACCTCCCCATGGAGAAGTGTCTTCCCTGGCTTCACTATCTTGAGGCTATGGATTCACATGAAACCTATACCCGACAATTGGAGGCTAACCTAAATAGTGGGACTCCTTTACATATGAACTGAATTCTGCATTACCCACAGCCAAGAAAGAGGAAAAACACATAGAAAGCCTAAGAAGTATCTTCTCTCCATGGAGAAGGATCTTCATTGGCTTCACTATCTTAGGGTTGTGGATTCACAGAAACCTACACCCGACATTGGGAAGCTAGCCTAAACAAAGTCACCATTCATACCAAGGTAGTTTTCTATAAAAGTGACAAGGAGCCCACGAGCTCCGAGGAAGCTAAGCTCTATAGAGCTGCTAGACATAAGCTCTATAAGGTTGAGACCAAGGTAGAGAAAGAAGCAAAACTAAAAGAGCTCACTGAGCCTCAAGAGAAATATATGAGGAAAAATTTATGAGTACTTTAAGTCCTACAACATTGGGGACAGAGTGATACACAGTTTTAAGGATCAAAGAAGCCAGGCGAAGAGCCACATTCTTCATATGATGGCCCCGTCAAGGTCAAGGAAATAAATCTTGCTAGGATAGGTAAAGAACCCAGGACAATGTTCATTTCCAAGGACCTCAAACCCTAAGAAAGAAGTAGAATTGATAGCTTTGCTTAGCTGCAATATATTGCTTCAGCCCAAAAAGTGTCTTGTAACCCTTTCCCTTTTAGCATGCATTGAGCCATCTCCACAACGGTCCAATTATGGTATTCTACAACACTATTTTGCCAAGGGGTGTAAGCGGTGGTGGTGGTGAGTTGGTGCTTGATGCCATTCTCCTTACAACAGTAGCTATCAAATTCTATTGAAAGGACGTCTCCTCTTCTCGCAATCTACATGGAACTTTTTTACCTTCTTTCCTATCTCGTTCTCCATAAGCTTATGTCATTGTTTAAACTTGCCAAAAGCTTCAGCCCGAAGAAAATAAAATTCTTACTATAATCGTCGACTAACAATATAAAGTAAGAAGATTCCCCCCCACCAATGCAGTTAAGATTAACATGTACTAGCTCTAGAGAAGTCTTTGCCTTGTTACTATCCTATGGAAATGTCTTGCACTGTTGATCATGTAAGCCTCACATGGTTCCTGCAATTTTGATAATGATGCGAATTAGTTACCATTTCCTTTTTTTACATCTCGTTTAGCACTACTAATCCAATGTGAGCAAATTGTTTGTGCCAAAGCCTACTCACTCGTGCTCTTATCTACACTGTAAAGGACACTCAACGCATACAAATTGTTTCGCCTTACTCCTTTACTGACTAACTTGCCAATAGCATCTAGAATTTTTGCTTCAATTTTCTTGAAGCGTACTTCAAGCCCATGATCTGCCATCACATCAACAACTGACAACGTGTTCCTCTTAATTTGAGGTACATAGATAACAATAACTTCTTCTCTTCACTTGTATGTTGCCACAACAAAAGAGATGGTTCCATACCCTTCGGCTAGACATTTATGTTGAAATATGTAAGCTCAGTTAGCACTCTAAAAGTGGTAGATATTGTGTGGTGTGATTTGTGGCCGCTCATGTGGAAAAGAGAGTGCCACATGTAAAGTTGGATGAGTCAATGGCTATCTATATTAGAAGCCTCATTGTATGGTTCATCAATATATGCAATAGAATTGATTGTTGAGTGTGCTACTTACTCTCTCTCTCTCTCTCTCTCTCTCTCTCTCTCTCTCTCTCTCTCTCTCTCTCTCTCGCAATGGCTTTCTCGGTGTGGTATAATCCACCTTAGTTATGCTTAATATATGCTAATCACCAGGATCAATCCTATATTAGGATTCTCAACATGGTATCAAAGCCCAAATTAGGATTCTCAACATGGTATCAAAGCTCGGATGGGCTTTTGATCATGGTGCATATCTATGTATAGTTTTCTTATTTATGAGGTTATTTGATTAAGCATTATTTTCATTCTATTATGAAAAAATTAAGCACACTCATTGTCATTAGTACTGCATTTGGGGAGAGATTATGTTGTTGGTGATTGGAGAGATTATGAAGCTACCTACAAAGCTGAAAATGGAGATTTCAGCAATAGGAAGACGTTTGGAGTCTACATCATCAGCAAAGAAGCTTCCCAAGAAGCTTTGCGACATGGAGGTTGCAAATGGCTACGCCAACATCAAGAGAAGCTACCAAGAAGTTTTGTGGAGGTAATTTGTGGAGTTTTTTGGTCATAATTTTAGAATTTGGGCATGGTCAGATGCTCAATTCTTGTGAAGGGTTGCTGCGTGGGGAATTACAATCCCTGCATTTGGCAAAGAGCAAGTTTGAAGGTGCAAGCTTATCAACTTGGTGGCAAGCCGTAATGGGCTGATTGTAGCTCATATTGGAGTATATCATATCAGCATGATTCATGGAGTTGTTCACAAATAATGGGCAACATTGGTGGAAGCATTCAAAGCTTTCACATAGTTGGCACCTTGTGGTTTCTCAATGGGGGAAACCTGTGTTTGGAGAAGCACCCTTTGGGGCATGCTACAATGGATTTATGCTTGTGATGAGGAGATCAATGGTGAACTTGTCCATACTAATGGCTACAGTAGGAGCTATGGAAGCATCTCAAGAGCAGATACTTGTGAGGGATCATGAAGCCCAAGATGAAGTACCATTAATGAAGCAAGGTCATGGTAGTCTAAGAAATGGCTGGAAGAAGAACGACAAATCCCTAGAGCAATCCAAATAATTTTATGCTTAGATAAGGAGGTTTCGCACACATCCTATCTGTTAAGCATCAAAGGCCTTGTTCATATGTTGTTAACCCCAAATTGTCAAAAGAGTTTACACACACATGGGTCCCCTGTCCCGACTACAGTCAAGATGGCATTGTAAAATTTCACCCAAGGTATGAGGATAACCGTACCTAAGCTCACCAAGAAGCTCAAATGGTTTTGTGGCGTGTGCATAGGGGCAGTGCACGTGCAAGGCGCATGTGCATGGGTTGGTTCCCACCTGAACATTTATGTTCAAATTGGACTCAGTGGTTCCGCTGTGTGAGCAAGTGGGCTCAAAATGGACTTCGTGCCTAGGATGGTAGACACATGCACATTCTTTGGTTAAACACTCCAATTTCACATTGATGGGGAGGGAGTGTTGAGACATGTTGCATGAGAGCAATACTAAATTATATGGGTGATGGGTGAGTGAGATACACCTTGCTTAAGAGGGGCTGTTGAAATATGTAAGCTCGGTTATGCGTGTGTGGGAAAGCACTCTAAAAGTGCTAAATATTGTGTGGTGTGAGTTGTGGCCACTCATGTGGAAAAGAGGGTGCCACATGTAAAGTTGGATAGGTCAATGACTGTCTATATTAAAAGCCTCATTGTATGGTTCATCAAGATATCGAATAGAATTGATTGTTGAGTGTACTGCTTACTCTCTCTCTCTAGCAATAGCTTTCTTGGTGTGGTATAAGCAACCTTAGTTATGCTTAATCTATGTTGCTAATCACCATGATCAATCCCATATTAGGATTATCAATAATTTAGCATTATTCCTAATAACAACACTGATGGGTTCTTGTAGAGGCTTCCAGGAACTATACTACCAACCCTTTTTACTAGTCATGTGTCGAGATGCTCCACTATCCAAAATCCATGAATCATCAATTAACTAGAGCTTGAGCAAATGACCATACCTCTTCAATGGTGACCCAAAAGTTCAAGCTCAATCTCAATGTTGTTCCTCACACTGGTTTTTGTAATCCCCACAACAGCCACTTGATCTTGTAGATTTTTTATCTACGTGATAAATGCCTCAGCAACTTCTCCTTCAATAAACTTCTCAGTATCAAGCTGATTCTCTAGTTCTAAATCCTAGTCTGATTTCAGGTCTTACATTGATTTCTCAGTATGGATGAGTTGTTTTGTGTTGAATCAACGTAAGGACAAAATCACTTCCACTAGTCATGATGGCACAAAGCTCATCAACATTGTGCCTCTTTTCTATGCCTGATAAAGAAGTGTAGTGTCTAGTAGAAGTGTGTTCATGATGTTGTTAGGGTCAAGGATTTCCCACTGATTCTGCGTCCGTTCCCAAAATACTTTCTAGAAGCTCATAAGATTATAGAGCATTGATTTTGAATTTCCAAAGATTTTAGTTTATTCCGTCAAGCTTGCGAATGCACAAGATTGGTACAACAACATAACAGCCGAGGTAGGAGCCATCACTCCTAGTATTCTATTCAAAGAAAGACTAGACTTTATGCACTATTTCTGCTAAAAGCATCTATGCTCTGATACCAGAGATAAGAATATAGCAAAAATATAGATAGAAAAACAAAGTACAATAGACAATGTGATAGATAAGGAATTGAGAGCTTTTAGAATTCTAAGATAGGTACAATGTGATGGTGTACTAAGTGTAGAGAGTGTGGATACTCATAAGCAATAAATGCCTTAGCTTGTGATTAATATGTCCATATATACTGCAAGTGATGTGGTAGGGCATATGCAATGCAGGCGATTACGTGGTATAGACACAGTTGCCCTCAAAACACGACCAATTGACCACCACTACCCACTAATAATGAACCCATACCATTGGGCTTGGGAATCATTGGGCCACCCCAGCTATAACACTCGAGCCCATGAGCATCTCCTACAATAATGACCCATGGGTGGTTACAAGGTATAGATATCACCACCTTGAAAACACAGCCAACCGACCCACTGCCCACTAATAATGAACCTATATCATTGGGCCAAAGACTCATGTGCCCCAGCTAATGCTCGAACCCTTGACCATTTCCTAACCATCAATGGTCACAATAATAACCCCAACAATGTCTAAGTCGAGGAGCCTTTACAAATGTGCACTAAACATCGATATGAGATACATGTTGAGAGGCATGCATTAAGTGTATACTAACGAATTGCGCATGTACAAGAGTCTTGGGAGTATTAGAGTATCTCGGGGAGCCTTAGAAAACTTGTGAATTTCTAGGAGACTATGTAGCACTTGTATTTCATCTTTGGGCTCTAGTCAAATCCTTAAAGCTAGGCGAAGAGGTACAATCAATATATCTAAGTTTAAATTTTTTTCTAATTCTTGTTGTTTCTTTCATTTGAATTGAGTTTAATCATTTTAAATCAAATTGAACAAATAAATTAATAATTCTTAATTTAAGATTACACAACACCCTAGGTAGGTCTAACTATATCTTGGGATAGGTTTTTATTGAGGCTGTGTGACCAAAAGCGCTTTAATAGGCCAAATTGAACCCTTTTTCTTAAGGAGATAGGGATTAGATTAAGGCTTGAGGGTTTTATTAATTTTATGGTTTTTGCTAAATAAGAGTAAAATAATTCTCTATTTTTGGGATATGTGCACATTAGCCTTAGGATTATTATATTTTTAAGACCATATAAAAATATGTGTTTTATTTTGCACGTGGATTGAACCAAGCTAGGTTGAATTAATATTCTAGGATTGAATAAAAAATTATAGAGAGATGCACATGTCTAGGCTAGGTTGAATTAATCCAACCTTAGGATTAGAATTAATATTCTAGGATTGAATAAAAATTGTAGAGAGATGACATGTAAATCATTAATATTTTAGCGTCCAAAAGGGATTATTTTTCAAAGGAAATTAGACTTTGAAGTAGCTTGAAATAGTCAATTTTTAATCCATTAATTAGATTAATAATTATTGAAGATTTTAGAGAGAGAAAGTCCTTATATCTAACTTATTAATCAAGGACACAAATGTAAAAAATATTATTCAAGATAATGTGCAAATCTTAACCTTAATTTTTGGAAAGAAATGAAGAGAAACCTTGTTTAATTTCACTATTTATCTCTCAAGAAATTAGCGAAGAAAACAATCCAACCCTAAGAAAGAAATCGAAAATAGGTACTTAGACTTCAGTAAATTTCAAAGGATATGAACTTAGAACAAAAATGGCTAAGGAAAAATAAACTTAAACATAAACTATAATGACCCTAGAAGAGCATAGAGGAAATAGAGTTGAGAAATCTGGGTGCAACCCCAAGAATGTTAAAAAGAAATGTCTTGAAAAGACCTCACTAGGATACTTACGGGCTATGGAGGAATTGGACTTATTCAGAGTTTCAATTGGAGAGCTGTGATGTCTCATCAAACTTGTCATTGTTTGCACTGAAACCAAGGTGTGGATGATACAATCCAAATTTCTAGGAATATTAAAATTCACATTAAAGAAACTAAGTACAAATAGCTTTACCAGTTACAACCACACTCACCCACACTCAACTTAATGAGTATAAAAGATTTGGAGAATTTGACAACACAATGGGTTGTTCGGAACGGGCCAGCCTCCCCTACAAATAAAACTTTATTACAAGGAGTATTTACAGATACATGTAGAGGGTGCTCTTACATCGAATTCCCAAGTACCAAAGATGAAAACAATATAAAACTGCCCAAGCCCAAGGCAAGGGGTGTTTCTAGCTTCACACCAGCCTAGTGTGGATCTCACAGGAGAAGCCCAATCTCACATAGTCAACTATGTGGATCTCACAAGCACTCCTCCTAGTTTCACACTATACGAGATGCTTCTACAGAGTCTTGGTCACTTGGTCCTCATTCCCAGATGAAAACATTTGTTGTAACATGATTTTCAGTATACATACCTTCCATTTGTCATCCCCTCAAGGTACATGTAGGTGTCGTATCAAAAGAGGAGTTTGATGAAGTTTATGGCCTGTTGTACCACCCTGTAAACAGTCCTGTAGAGGGAAAAAAAAGGAATTAAAGTTGGCCACAGTGCAATCTGTTGGTACACAGCCGTGTGCAGCAACTGCCCGATGGGGAAGAGAAAGGTGCTCTGTGTGCAGCTTGTAAGTAGCAAGCCATTCGTAATGGTGCAACCGATTCAGTCCATTAGAAGGAGAAAGACAAAGAATCTCCTGCGCTTCAGTCCACTGGCCGGGAAAGACACAGAATCTCTCCGCTTCAGTTCATCAGGTGTTGACCACCATGCTGTGTACGTGTGAGGGCTCCACATAGTTCCCACGTGGCCATCGATGCCCCTTTTGATTTGTTTTAAATATCACAATCCCTTCTATAAAACACAAGCCCTTCACTTAAAAATGACTTAAATGCTTGTGTTCCCATTGGGGTGTTTCACACGCATTTTTAATGTAGGTGTGAACACTCCACCTCATAAAAATACAACTAAGCCTCCAAAAAAAGTCAAATCACAAATCAACAAGCAAAGGCATCCACACAGTCTCGTAGCAAGTAGTTCTGGGCATCCCCAGCACTACGAGACTGGACACGCAAACAAGTCACATATCTAATACATCTTTTTACCTTCACACATACACAAATTAAAGTGCATATGCAAATATACATTGGAAATCCCACGTTCTCAAGCCATGTATCTCACCCAGGGATCTAGTCATACTAGATGACCTCGAGCTCCACTGTTCCCAGTCATATTGGTCACACCTCCATGCCTACTAGTCATACTTGCACTGCCAGACATGCTACTGAATATGTCAGCAAAGCTCTCTTCCCCCTGGAAATATCAATATATGTCATAGGACTATTGATCATATCAGCAAAGCCCAAATATTGACGTCTTGAGGGTGATTCACCAGTTAAACTAATGTCCAAATGCATAGAAAGATCCAGTGAGAATCTATCTTTGCATTTATTTAAGGATACCTTGTTGCTTAGGGAGCCAAATGGTGACATCTCCCCCCTCTTTTACAATTGAAAAGCTTCCAAGTAGGCATCCAAAATCTAAGGATAATCTTTCAATGTTTGTTCATCCAACCATTCCCCATCCATAGCAGGATAGTTGCGAAACTTCACTAGATAGTGCCACTGTAAACAACCTCCAGGAAGCCTCTTTTCTTTATGAAAAAGTATTTGCTCAAGTTGGAGAATCTCTTCCATTTCCTCAACTTCAGGAGCGCCCTCCTCCATAGGTTCATTGGGCTCTGGTCCCATATACTTTCAAAGTAAGCTCTCATATGAAAAGCATTATGAATCTTCCAATGATCTGAGAGAGCCAATCTGAATGCAACTTCATTAATCTTTTGGGTGATTTTGAAAGGGCCATATTACCTGTCGGCAAGCTTAGGAGTAGCACCCTGCTTGCCAGGTTTTTATGAAGTCTGGCCTTATTAAATTTCAACAATACCTAATCTCCTTCTTTGAGATCCATGTGTAGTCTATGCTTATCAATAGCCTTTTTATGCTTTTCCTGGGACTTTTGAATGGATGTGCATTCTGTTGAAAAAGCATCCTGCAAATAACATACATATTCATCTACTGCAAAGATTTCATCTTTTGTACGCAAAATAGGAGGCAAGACTACTCTGCCATACACAACCTCAAATGGTGCTTTGCCTATAGAGTGTACGGTATTATTGTAGGCAAATTCTACCAATGGTAAAAACTTCTCCCACATGCTCTTTTTCTCGGCAACATAGCATTTAAGCAAATCAAGTATGGCTGAATTTGCGGCTTCACTCTGTCCATCCATCTCAAGATGGAAAGCTGACGAGAAGCTAAGTTTTATGTCCATATTGTCGAAAAGAGCCCTCCAAAATAGGCTAGTAGTCCTGGGATCTCTATCATGCACAATGGACTTAAGCATTCCATGATGCTTGAAGATCTGTGAGAGAAAAAGTTTAACCATGTGATCTGGCTTAATGGTCTTCTTCACTAGAATGAAGTGAGCATGTTTGCTGAATCTATCGACAATAGTCCATATAGCATTATTGCCATACTATGTACGAGGAAAATCCATGATGAAGTCCATGGCTATGCTTTCCCAACATTCATTTGGCACAGGTAAGGGCTGAAGTAATCCTAGGATCTTTTGCCTGCTCTGCTGAATTTTACCTTTTGGCAACAAGTAATTCATTGACCTACATATGCCACAATATCCTTACGCGTAGTAGGCCAAAAGAAATACCTCTCAATAAATTGAGTGGTTGATAAAATTCCTCTATGCCCTACATAAGGTGGTGTTATGACCCATGTTATTTGACGAATGATAATCATGGTCATTTAAATTTATATATTTTTTTTATGATGCCTATTTCTCATGAACACGTTAGGATTGATTGATGTGATGTCAATTGATTGTTACTACTGACGTGGTTTATATTTATGAGTTTAGGTGATGAGGTGTGCAAGGGTACCAATTTAGGTGTTGCACAATGCGAGGGTACCGATTTAGGTGTCGCACGGATGGTGGATTGAGTCATGGCGTGTGGACCGATCTCACAATATTTTGTGGCTGTACTATGGCATTTGATATTATTTTAACATCAGTGTGATGTGTGTGTGCGCATGCGTCAATTTATTGTACAGTGTGCGTACGAGCACTAGTTGATTTATTTTGTAACGTGCATATGTGCACAAGTTAGATTATTGTATTAGAAAAATAGTGCAAACCTTAGAAGGTTTGAGGACAAAGGCTAATTAAATGGCAAAGTCCAAATATGGATGTATACTTTATTTTTGGCTGAAAGCCTACTTTTGGAATATATCACAAATACCCACGCGAGAAGAAGCCACTCACGTTGGGGAGGGGAGATTGCACCCAGTCTTGTGTTGCCTTGTGTTGATGGTGATGTATTTCTTTCTCTTGTCTTATGTTTTGTTATATGTTTTAATTTTCAATTTAATTCAAGTAGTTGTTTTAATATTTAATATATTTTATGAGTTTTTTGATTATTCTCTTCAAGAAAATTAAGGGTCCGATTGCAGTGGTATCAGAGCTTTGGTGTAATTTAATTTTCTTGAAGGCGGTCAAAAGAGGTGAAAGAGACAAAAACAGAGGTGAAAGAGACAAAAACAGAGGTGATTTTGGTAATTTTCTTGAATTTAAATGAAAGAAGAACACGTTTAGGGATTTTTGTTTATGTATGGATGAAATAAAGCTTCTTTTTAACCATTGGGTAATCAATCTCCATCAATCTATTGTCCAAAGGGTAAAACTAGGTGGAAAACCATTAGTGGGTTTTCTAAAACCATAAAACCACCTTCCTCTTCACTAATCCTCTTCCTAATCTGTCTGTACGGATTGAAAGAGCAAGCAGAGGAGCATGGAGAGCCATAAGCAGAATTGCTAAACCTTTCCTTTGCTCAATTTCTATAATAGAGGGATGAGAATTCTTCAAGAGTTGCTTTCAAAAAAATTTACTTTTAATTTTTATTTTCCCTCTCCTCCTCAGTTGATGCGCTGGGCCCAAATCTTAGAGAAATATATATATATATATATATATATATATAATTTTTCAATTGTTTTCTTTCCCTCTCTCTCCCTTCTCCATACCCGGTGTAGCGCGACCTCTCTCCTTCCTACCTCTCTCCATCCGGTCGGCGACGGCCAGCGAATTCAGGGGGGGCGCAGAAATTTTCAGACACCTATTTTCTAATTGGGCTTAATGATGCTTAAAGCTTTGATTATTACAAAGCTTATATTTAAAAGCTTTATAAGCTTCAAATGTTTAATTTTTATTTCTATATTAGATGCTGTGATTTCTTTAGTGGGCTGTTTCCTTTTTAAGCTCCAGCGTTTGGCGTGCCAGGTTACAAGTTTTAGTAAAGCTTTCATAAGCTTTTTAATAAGCTTAATAAATCTAATATTAAAAGCTTTATGAGATAAAGCTTAGTATAAAGCTTTAATATAAGCTTAGTATCTATAAATATATCACTTCTTCTCTAAATTTGGGTTAGCTGAGCTCTTCTCTAAATTCAGGAGGTTAGCTGAGTTGACAATTTCAGCCTGAGAAATGCTTGAAAAAGCTTTTATTATAAGCTTTGTTAAGTTTTTCAAATAAGCTTTCATATAAGCTTAAAGCTTTACAAATGAGATTAGTAAAATATTTTACAAAAGAAAAATATTTTTTTTGACTATTCCCATCATATTTTATGGAAAAGAATCTCATGTGCATATAGTTAGTTTGGATTTCTTCTACAGATTTTTAGAATTTACCTCAAGAGAAATTTTGAGACTTTAGTCAAATTCTTGTGAATAATGTTGTTTTCTAAATCCTCATGAAGTACAAATAATATAAACAGCTTGTTAGTGAAGATATCATTAAAATGTTGCTTTAACTTACGACTAGTTTTCTAATTTTAAAGAGTACATGGATTATTTCTTGAAAAATTATGCATTTGTGTATTGAGCTAACTTGGCAGGACTCACATCTAGTTCGACGTTCCATATGAGATAAGAAATCCTATCTTTTCTCTTGTTTTTAATTTTTCCTATTCCTTTTAATTGTCAAGAAATGGGTGAATATCCGCACCATCGTACTATTCATCGTACTATTCAGGAACAGCTTGACACCGAAGAGGTTAACGCACTCGACACATTAACCAAAGGTGGAGGTATGTGTAAAAAATTTATTTATTGTATACAATTTCTTGTTTGCTTTTGTATCTGTTTTCTCAATATTATTTCCTTCTAGACCTAGTTAAAAAACTTTAGCTCTTGAAAAGAATTTTAGATACAGTGACCTAACTAGAAAGATCAAGACAAGATTAGCAAAAGTTATCTTCAAGATCTAATTGCCCAAATTCAAGTAAAAATGATTGCTAGACATTTCATAGAAGATTAAGACCAATTTGAAGATTCAAGAACCAAGCAAGTTTCTCCAGTCTTTGATTCAAGTTATCAATTGCTTCACCATCGAATTTAGTGATGATGAGAAAACTAAAGAAATAGCTCTCAAGTGACTAGAAACCAAGCTTAAATTGTATACCAAACACAATTACGAAGTTTATACCAATTCAAGTAAAGTTTTGTCTAAATTTTTCAAGTGTTCTAGTTTAAGATTTATCCAAGTACAAGATTCTTTCTAGACCAAGAATTGCTCTAAGTCAAAGATATATTCAACCACAAGATTTAAACCCCTTAAGAACAAGATTTATTCAAGAATTGTAATTATGATTAATTAAAGACTAATCTCTCAATTTTCGTCTATTCAAGTATTTTTAATCTAAGCCAAGATTCATTACTAGTATATCAAGTTCTTGCTATCAACTAGGGTGGAAGATGTCTATCATTATTCAAGTTCTGATTTCAAGTTTAGGATTAAGCTTAAGATAAACATCTCCTTTAGATTTCATAAGTTTACAAGTAAGATTTACAAATTCAAGAATTATATACCTATTCAAAGATTATAATTTTTGAATTTAGTTAGATAATTACAAGTCTAAGAAAAAAAATAAATCTCGAGAATTCATCAAGATTAAGATCAAAAACAAATCCCGAGAATTTAGTTAGACAATTACAAGACTAAGATCAAGAACAAATCCCCAGAATTCATCAAGTTATTGACAGTAATGAAAGTGATTATTTTTCAATCTTAAGTTGATAAGAATTTCCATTTCGACCTAATTCATTTTTGGAATAAGACTTGTATTCTAATTTTGAGGATAGAGAAAAGTTATGTCAGAATGAAAGTTTCAGAGAGAATTAGTTACTCCGTCTCAAACTTCTGTTCTTAAGGTAGTGTCGTGTGGAATTAATCTATGGTATGGGACATTAGATTGGTTTTACATGCCTACCCCAGACGTATCTATGTCTTCTATCTTTCACCAGTTGAGTGTTTGTATGTGCAAGGTACCTCTGTGGTATGGGACACTTAGATCCCTTTTACATGCGTTCACTTGTTTGGTTTTATTTTCAAAAATTGTTTGATGTGATGATCTTGTCCTCCACTTGTGCCATGAAGCCATCCACTCATTGATTGCGCAACTGAGGACAGTTGATTCCCAATAGGGGGGACTGTTATGACCCATGTTATTTGACGAATGATAATCATGGTCATTTAAATTTATATTTTTTTTTATGATGCCTATTTCTCATGAACACGTTAGGATTGATTGATGTGATGTCAATTGATTGTTACTACTGACGTGGTTTATGTTTATGAGTTTAGGTGATGAGGTGTGCAAGGGTACCGATTTAGGTGTTGCATAGTGCGAGGGTACCGATTTAGGTGTCGCACGGATGGTGGATTGAGTCATGGCGTGTGGACCGATCTCACAATATTTTGTGGTTGTACTATGGCATTTGATATTATTTTAACATTAGTGTGATGTGTGTGTGCGCATGCGTCAATTTATTGTACAGTGTGCGTACGAGCACTAGTTGATTTATTTTATAATGTGCATATGTGCACAAGTTAGATTATTGTATTAGAAAAATAGTGCAAACCTTAGAAGGTTTGAGGACAAAGGTGCAAGGGTGATGCCGTATGAGAAAAATACTTTATAAATCTCATATAATATGAGTATAAGCCAAGAATTCATGTACATTCTTGGGTTGAGGCCAATTTATTACAGCCTGAACTTTAAGGACTCCATCTTTAGAAATAATATGACCCAAGTAATAGAAAGGAAGAACTCGCTCTTCTTAGCATTTATGAAGAGTTGGTGTTTCCTTAATTCTTCAAACACAATCGTCAGGCGTTTGATATGTTCTTGCTCATTTTGGGAGAACACCAAGATATCATCAAAAATGTGCCAGTAAATATGTGATGTTCTCGAAAGATGCATTGGTAAGACCAAAAGGCATCACCAAGTACTCATAAAGCATAAATGAAGTACGGAAATCAATCTTATGCACATCCTGGGGTACAAGTCTAACTTGATGATATCCACTCTTCAAGTCTATCCTACTACAGCATGAAGCTTCTTACAATCGATCCAAGATATCATCAATGTGGGGAATAGGAAAATAATTCTTAATGGTTATTTTGTTAAGAGCCCTGTAATCAACACACATTATCCTGAAAGAACCATCCTTCTTTTGAGGAAGAAGAACAGGAGAGCAATAAGGAGATGAACTAGGTCAAATAAGACCCTTTTCTAAGAGTTCATTCACCTATGTCATGATCTCTTCATGTTGGCTAGCACTGACTCTGTAAGAAGTCCAATTGGGAGGAGAACTGCCAGGTATGAGATCAATGATATGATCTTCAGGTCTAGGGGGTGGCATGCTAACCTGTAAAGACCCTACTACAAAGCAATCACTAAACCCACAAAGAAAAATTCAGCCTGCTTTCATCTAGAGCATCCACATGTACATTATTATGTTCTACAACATTACGAACAAAAATCAAGTACGAGGAAATGCTCTTTTTCATTGCTTTATTTATCTGTCTATGTGATACAACTGGAATAGTGTCCCCAACTACTCTTGCATCAATGATATGCTTCTAATGCTTGTGAGTTATCACTATCTTCTTATTCTTATAATCCGGCTTTGTATTCAAACGTGCATGCCAAGGCATCCCCAATAACACATCACATCCGTGTAATGGAGCAACCAAAAAGTCCTAGTCCTCATGATCCACATAACCCAGTATATGAATGCGAAGTTTCCCAATCACAGGGGTGACCTTCACGGTCTTATCTGCAAATGCGGAACATGCATCAATCTTTATTCCCATATCATCCATGCTAAGGCCTAAAGAAGCAGCCATCTAAGACGAGATGAAGTTGTCTACGAAGCAGTTGTCAAACAAGAAGAGAACAGGCTAATCCTTGATTTGACCCCATGCTTTAAATAATTGTCTCTCAACTAGAGCATGAGAAGTCTTTCCTTGTACATCCGGTATAGTATTAAATTGCGGCTTCTTTTCCTTCTCACTTTTCCACTTTGGGCAATGTCTAAGCACATGCTCTTTACTGCCACATTTAAAAGACTTAACCTCCTTTATATATTGAATTTTTTCTTGCCTAGAGATGCCCAGATTGTTTCTTTTTTCCTTCTTTTTAGGGGGCTGATTTGATTCAGCATTTCAACCCTCTTTTGCCCCTTTGCATCACGAAATAAAAGCTATCTCAAATTGAGATATAAAATCCAGTGCCTTATCTACATGCAAATCCCCATGATAATCATCAAATTTTACACGTTTATTACCTGTTTTAAACTCTAGACTCCCTTGATGCTTAGGGGTGACATCCTCGGATAAGGCATCTTCCATGATAAATGAATCCATCTTTCCTTTCCCTTTGCTTACATCCTTAGGCCATGCATCACCACCACACATTTCCTCTTTGTTCTTCTTAGCGTTTAGATTAGGCACCTTGCCATTGTCATGCATAAATGTGGCTTTTGGAGTTCCATGCATAGGTTTCGGGTGCGAGTCACCATGACTCTCTTCCTGCATTTGCATGCCTCCACAAGGTCCACCAAAGAGACATCTAGGCAAAGATATCGCCCGTGGTGATGCAGGTGAATGCAGAGACAAAGTAGGAGTCTTGTGAATGTGTCTAGGTTGTCCAGCAACCCCACTTCCTTTCTTTTCACGAAGAGGTATCACAAATACAAGGTTGGCATCTTTTCCCAAAACCACTTCACATTTCCTTATGAGTGAGGAAAGGGCTAAATATATGGAATTTACTTGCAATTGAGTTGCAAAATCCACAAATAGAGAAGACTCTTTCTCTACATGAGAAGTGTCAAGAACTTGTTTGCCTTTTTCAACCCGTCTAGCTTCTAAATCGGCTTTGCTCTTTTCTAGCTTCTCTTCTTCCATGCAAAGCCGGGCTTGAAGTTCCTCCACTTCTTTCTCTTTTAGTCTAGGAGCTTCTCCAGGGTCAAATTCCACTTGAACCGTTAGGTGTCTCCCTTGAGAATTACTCATATGAGAGGGTGAACGGTCATCCATCTTCAATTAGCAACCTTAATGCGGAGCTACCCCTTGAAATTGGATTAGTATTCCACCAAGGTATGAGCAAGGAAACCGGGCTATGATACTAATGAAACCAAGGTGGGTGGTATAATCCAAATTTCTAGGAATAGTAAACTTCACATTAAAGACACAGAGTACAAACAATGTAAAACAAGTTCCTCCGCCCAAGCCCAAGGTAAGGAGTGTTTCCAGCTTCACACTAGCTTGGTGTGAATCTCACAAGAGAAGCCTGTCTCACATAGTCAACTATGTGGATCTCACAAGCAATCTCACACTATACTAGATGCTTCTAGAGAGTCTTGGTCACTTGGTCCTCATTCCCAATGAAAACATTTGCTGTAGCATCATTTTCAGTATACATACCTTCCATTTTTCATCCCCTCAAGGTACATGTAGGTGTTGTGTCAAAAGAGGAATTTGATGAAGTTTATGGTACCACCCTGTAAACAGTCTTGTAGAGGGAAAGAAAGGGAATTAAAGTTGGCCAGTTGGTACAAAGCCCTGTGCAGCAACTGCTCGATGGAGAAGAGAAAGGTGCTCTATGTGCAGCTTGTAAGTACCAAGCCTTTCTGAATGGTGCAGCCGATTCAGTGCATTAGAAGGAGAAAGACAAAGAATTTTCTTCGCTTCAGTCCACTGGCGGATGCGGTTGCGCCCTATTCCCTCCACGCAACCCCCTCGTCACCCATTGTATCCTCCACTCCAACTCAACCACCATAGGTCCTCGCTGCTTGCCTCCAATCTTGCGTCCCTATATACAGTGCATGCCACAGAGAGAGCGAGAGAGAGAACCTACGTTGCTCTCTACGTACCATAAAGAGAGAGCGCTAGCTATCTCTGCATACAGAGAGAGAAAGTCGGACTCCAGAGAGCGCTAGTTACCTTTCCATGCAGTTACGTGCCGTGAGAAGCCATTAAAAAAATCTCTAGTATCTATTTTGGGAAGATTCAAAAGCATTAGGATATTGCCATTAAGGTGCTAAAACCTTATAAAAGATTAATTAATAAAAGCTTTTATTAATTAATAGCCTTTGAAGAAACGTTTTGGTGCCTTATTGGGGTGTTCACACCCATTTTTAATGTAGGTGTGAACACTCCACCTTATAAAAATATAACTAAGCCTTAGTCAAGTATTTTGAGCTTTTCAACCTTCTATTTTGGTGCCTTCAAAAAGCCAATTACAAATCAACTAGCAAATGCATCCACATAGTCTTGTAGCCAATAGGTGTGGTCGTCCTCCCTCGCGCTATGAGACCGGACATAAGCAAGCATGCAGGACACGCAAACAAGTCACGCACCTAATACATCTTTTTATCTTCACACATACACAAAATGCAAACATACATTGGAAATCCCCCATTCTCAAGCCATGTATCTCACCCAAGGATCTAGTCATACTAGATGACCCCAAGCTCCGGTGTTCCCAGTCATACTAGTCACACCTCCAGGCCTACTAGTCACACTAGCACTGCCCGACATGCTACTGATCATATCAACAAAGCTCTCATCCCTCTGGAAGTATTAGTCCATTGTATAGGACTACTGATCATATCAGCAAAGCCCAAATACTAGACGTCCCGAGGGTGATTCACCAATCAAACTAGTGTCCAAATGCATAGAAAGATCCAATGAGAATCTATCTTTGCATTTATTTAAGGATAAAGGAATTTATTAGGCCAGATCTAGGAATATCTCCCTTTTTTTATTTTTTTTTTGTTTTTGTGAAAAATCAAATATATGCTTTTATCTCAGATGCGTGTTTGCTTATTGCGAGAAAAGGAGATAAATTGTCGTATACTATCTGAATTCAAGTATCTTCTCTAATTTATAACAAAAGACATTGTGTCAAGGACTTTTATGTGTAATAAATTCTAGTGTCCCATACTACCATAAATTATAGCACAGATCAAGAGATAAGTATGCATCAGAATACATTGCACAAGATTAATCTCGTGTCCCATACCACAAGACTAATTTGCAGTGAAAATTTCGTAAAGTATAGTTCAAGATGGAAGGGCCAGTTCCTCCAAGAAATTTGCATTTGATGCATAAGAACTCTCCTTGAAATTTACCCAAAAAAAATGTTTTAAATAAAATTTGTTGTGAATATGTTACCCTAAGAGTTGGAGTAGTTGTTATGGTAGTCTAGTTCTTCATCATCATCAAAATAAAATCCAAAAGTAAGAGAGTCTTACCTTGATGTATTATTGGCTACAAAATGAAAAGATTAAAAGAAATAGATACTTTTAAAAAAATTACAAATAACTGCAAATGTAATTATTTAGTTAAGATGAGGAATTATCGTAAGTTGAGCTGATATTTGTCAAAAAAAATCTACGCCGCTTTCCCAAAAAAAAATCATCAGAATAACCCAAATCATGGGCCCCTGAAACTAAGAAAATGTCTAAAACGATTAAGTCCAAATAATGAAAAATAAATAAATAATAAATTCATTTCTTTATTTCTTTTTCTTCTTCTTCTTCTCCTCTTCTTCTTCTTCTTTCTTCTCTTTCCTCTTCTTCTTCTTCTTCTTCTTCTCTCTCCTCTTCTTCTTCTTCTGTTCTCTTTCTTCTCTCTCTCGTCCTCTTATTCTTCTTCTTCTCCTTCTTCTCTTCTTCTCCTTCTCTCTCCTCCTCTTCTTCTTCTTATTCTTCTTCTTCTCTTCTTCTCTTCTTCTCCTTCTCCTGCGGCTTGCCACAAGCTGCTATGCAGTGTGCTATTATCCCACGTGGCGTCCTTTAAGGTTGGGCGCAGGGGTATAAGGGGAAGAAACGAATGCTTCTTGACTTTGTCTCTCCAAGAGACATCTTTGCTTCAGTGGTGTGCCGACGCCGTCTGTTGCCTGGTCGATCACATGTGCGGGGACGTTGTCGTTGGTGGTGTGTTGGTTGACGATGTCAGTTCATTCCTATTGGTTGGTGCATCGGTGACTATGCAGCTCCCGCTTCTCTGTTCGTCGATTTGTCAGATCAGTGTTGTGTCCACGGCTCCTTCTGGTGTGATGTTTACGCGAGGTGGATCCTTGTTCTTCGTACCTATGCTGCTCTACACCTTCACTGAGATGAGAAAGTACGTCAAGCCTCAGGGAGCATGCCAACATAAAAATACAGACACACGAGAGAACACCAAATTGGGTCCCAACTACCCCCCCAAGCCTGTGCCAAAAGCATACCCACTTGAGTATTTTTATAGTATTTTATTCCATCAAAAATAAGTTACATGGCTATTTTAGCCCAAGCTTGCTCTACAAGCTTTCTTTTTACAAAAATAGCTCAAACACTAGAGCTTGTTCGCACACTAAGTGTAAATAATTACAACTCTTCTAGCATATGTGCTAGGAATATAACAACACCATGCACAAGGGTGCATAAATAATTTGTAAAAATAGAGGAAAACATAGGACAATGCAAGCTACAAGGTCTCACTTAATCTAGTTTGACATTTATCCCGTACTTTTTTCTCCTTTGATTGGGATAGCTATAACATGATGATGAGAGTGATACAAGATGATGTGAACATGACATTAGAGATGTTAAAAGCATGCGGTAGTAGAGGGGTTCTTGATTTGAAGAGGTTGTGGAGAATTAAAGATGGACTATGCTTGGGAGAGGGAGAGGATGGTTCCCATTGCCTTTTCTTGAAGGAGACACCGAAGTTAAGGATCACATGTCTCGAGGATTGGGAATGCATTGTCATCATAGCTCATCATTATAGTGAAGGCAAAGGACATCATCGAGGTGTAAATGGCACACTTGAAGCAATCAAGTTGACATGGTGCATTGATATTAGAGAGCATGGAATAGTCACATCTTATATCAAGGAGTTTATCAATGCATATGGGTGCACAAGAACCAAGAACCAACTTGCACCTCTAACTTGGCACCAGAAGTTGGATCTAAACAAGGAGCTAGAAAATGTAATAAGAATAGATAAGACTAACGTGGAAAATCATTTGAAGGACATAATGATTAAGCACAAGTTGAGGTTAGTGATGGTGCATTCATCAAACAAATATGGCCCACCAAAGAGTTTGGTGGACTATATATGCTATAGAGGAGGAAGAGCCAAATGAAGTGGAAAGGTAAAGAGATTGAGGACATCTAAGAAATGTAGTTTTCCTTTCAAAGTGTAAGTGGAATACATGGATGAGAAGGATGAGGCTTTCATTATTTTAAACCCAAACCATGAAGGGCATGAACCGAGTACAAGGAGTGATTTGTATCACTTGCCAATCCGCCAATCCATTATTGAATGTTGCATGGAAGATTTGCTCGATGTGGGTAGCTCCTGACATGTGGCACAAATGTCCTTGTCAAAATAAATAGCTCACATGGAAAGAGCCTCTTTTATTGATTGCACTATCTACATGTTCTTCGTGATTCCTCAAGAAATATCCTTGTTGTCATACCAAATTTGCAATTTAGGTGAAAGTCTTATCCCTCAATTAAAAGTGGCCATGGTTTAGCCTTGAGGATGGTTTAGGGTTTCTGGATTGAGTTATTTTCTCTAGATTAGGTAATGTCCACCCTATAGCTCTTGTGATTGACAAGTTGCAAATGGAATTAGAAGCCATACTACATGTGGACAATGAAGACCCATATCGTTGGGTTCTTGGGGACAGTAGAACTCAATGCCAATTTACATGCAACATTCTATTATGTTGTTTCCATTCTAAGAAGGCATGGTTCGAGAATCTTCTACCATATGTAAAGGCATTTTAGTATTTTTCAATGCCAATTTGCATGCAACATTCTATTATGTTGTTTCCATTCTAAGAAGGCATGGTTCGAGAATCTTCTACCACATGTAAAGGCATTTTAGTATTTTTCAATCCATCATGTCCGCTATGTCACCAATGGAAGGTGTGGGCACAACTACATGTGGAGGAGATGATACCCTAAATTCAGATGATTGTTTAACCATGGAAATGTTGATACAACAAATTTAGTGGAGAGGTTATGGAAATATATCAAATACACACTCTTGGATGCTCGTATAATAATCCGTTTTTATGGTAGACCCTTTACATGGGTGGAACCTTAAGTTCTTCAAGAAAAAGCAAGAAATAGGTACATCACAATACCAGTAGCGTCATGAATGTTGTGTATCTATCACCTCATTTTTTGTGTGCTTGTGTGTCAGTTGATTCCATTCATGGATCATCAAAGAAGCACACTTCTAGATTACTTGAGGGAGAACAAATTCTACAATGGTATCAAGAAGACTCATCTTGCTTGCAAATTGTGAACGAGATGGCACTGTATTTCAAGATACAAAGTAGTTCTAATCCAAACCAGTGATACCATGTGAGCGTGCAAAGTAATTATTGTGATTTTCCATATTGGAGCAGTGAATGCAAGCATCTTTAGGGCATCTGGTTGATAATCATAAAGCAGTGAATGCAAGCATCTTTAGGGCATCTGGTTGATAATCATGAAGCATTTTCCACACATGTAATCTATTCTTCCCATAATAGACAATGCACATGTAATGGCATATGTGATGAGCCCATGGAATATAAACGCAATGTTGAAGAGGAGATATCCCTTTGCATACAAGAGCTCGAAAACATCGTTTCTAACATCTCACATGAAATGCTAGATAAAGGTACCAATAAAGTGGAACTCATCTAATTAAAGCTTTCAAGAGACACTCTTTCATCACTGTTAGCTCTGTGGCAAATTGACATGTCAACTCACAGTAGTGTGTGGAAAATTCAAGCCCATGTCACCCAAACCTAGCTATGTCATGGTGCACCACAAAGGCCACAAGTAGAAGTGTCCCAACCCATGGATGGACAAGCCACAACTCGTAAAGAGAATGTGGGGGAGAGAGAGAGCTTGCGTTGATTGCAAGCAAAACATACACACACACACACACACACACACACAAGAGAGTGCAAGACACAAGAGAGAGATGGATGGCTGAATTTTCTTTTGTCTTCTCTTCTCTATATCCATATAACTAAAAGATAAGAGTACATACATAAAGGGAAAGTACTCTCCTACAACATACAAACTGGTCAATCTATAGTGTGAACCCAACTATACGAGTTGGCGCTGTAATATACCATAAGTTTAGTACTCCAAAGTGGATGCCAACTCATATAGCGCCAACTATATGAGTTGGCGCTATAACTATGCCATAAGTTTAGTACTCCAAAGTGGATGTCACACAGCTTGTCATCCATTGGCGGCATATTGACCATAATCTCACCAACCATGCCAATGGCATATATCCTCACGAATGGTAATCTCATAACGACAAGAAAAGATCACATCCGCACCCCTGAGTTGTAAGAGCACTCACTGACAAAAGGTTAAAAGCCAAATCTGGAATATAAAGAACTTCAAAGAAGTACCTCTTGTCCTTAGAAAGAGCAGAAGATGGGGATAGTGCCATGTCCCTGCACTGGCACGGAAGAAGAATCACCCAGAGTGATCGCGCCTGACCTGGCAATGAAGTCCTCAAACCAATCTCGATGGGGTGTCATATGAGCAGTAGTACTGCTATCCACAATCCAAGACCATGATTAAGAAGTCACAAGAGCAAATATACGCCAAGTACTTGCTAAGAGAAGGATGCCATCATCCTTCTTGGGTTGAGATACCACCGTAGAAGAGTTCTTTGCTGCTTCATCATGCTTCTTCTTATGACATTGGGATGACTTGTGACCCTTCCTGCCACAATAATGACATTCAATGTCCTTATTCTTTGAAGATTTATTGTTGTCTTTATCCTTGTCAGAATCCTTGGAGTTCTTGTCAGAACCCCCTTTCCCTTTCTTTTGTTGATTCTTCCCTTTATCTCACGCTGCCAAAGCTCCATCAAGGCCACCGGAGGTGCCAGTTCGCTCCTCAAAGCAAGACTCAATCTGCATAACGGAGGGGAGAACTTCCTCCCAAGTAACTGGAATAGGACAAGGAGAAGAAACAAGAGACTGAAAGTATGCGCATCAAACCTCTCGAGAAGCTTGGAGAGAAGCCAAATAGCCATGTCCTCTGTAGAGATGTCCTTGCCACAAATAGCAAGCTCATCCCGAAGATCTTTCATCTTCGAGATGAAAGTAGATAAAGATGGAAAGGCAGAAACTAATAAGTTCATAAGTTGCTTTTCCAACACCAAAATCTGACCCGGAGACTTGATCTCATAGAGATCTACAAAAGCCTTCCAAACTTCATGTCCAGCATCTGTTGTACGCATATGAGAGAGAACAGAATCCTGACAGTTCAACATCAGAAAGGAGAAAACACGTCGATCATTTGACTGCCAAATATCAATCTTGCCTGAGTCGCACCACCGGAAGCAAGGGTGGGAGGGGTGGCATTGTAGGGTGTAGTTGGAACCATCCAACTTTGCAGGCTCAAAGAACATGTGAAGAGAAGTCGGTGCAGCCAATCACAAAAGCTTGGGCTCAATCTCAAGAAATATGCACAAACTCAGAAGAAGAAGTGTCCTCCACAGGTTGTACCAAGAGTGCCACCAAAGCCCGAAACACCACAGACCCCCTCTGCAAAGGGGAAAGACCACTGAAGCGGAAAACGCAGCATAAAGAAGGTTGTTGTCCTGGAAAAAACAAGCCGCTTGTGTCCAAACTCCACGTGGAAAAGAAAACGCTGATCAAAGAATACCTGATGGTGGCTGTGTCGGTGAAGCCAATCTGTAGGAGATGTGACCAGCAGGTGCTGTCCAGAAATGCAACGGCAAAGGGGCTGCAAATCTGAGAAAAACACAAGGGCTAAATTTGGGGCAGCAAAGAGGTTGCTAAACCGGGAGCGATGATACCATGAAAGAGTGCACAGAGCGGAAGCAAAGGAGCACTAGAGTGTGCTGAATAGAGAGTGCAAGAGAGAGAGGGATATGGAGCAAACTATGCTGAATATACTGAAGCAAAACAGTCCCAAGCAAGAGACACTAGAAGTCTCATAAGTGAGGGACCAAATATGTACAAGACTGAATGAGAAATGAGAGGCCAGCACCTCCTATTTATAGGTGAGGTATGCTGGCCGACTGGGGATGCTAATACTGGCCGACTGGAGCATGTATGCTGGCCGACTAGTAAAATACCAAAAAGGCTGGGAAAAATCCCCAAAAATAGGAGAAAAAGGGGTGGCCAACCCACAATCAAGGGCCATACAAAAGGGACCAAATGGCCACCAAAAGTGAGCAGAAACTAGGGATGAAAATGCTAACAACATCAACCCTCTACAACAGCAAGAGTGAAACACATTAGAATACTACATGGAAAAGATTATTGTGCATACTACACCCACAACAAGGTTAGGAGAATTACCTGGTGACGCTCTCTTCCACTAGCAGGGGAGGAAGCATCACACTTTCTTCTCTTAGGTAAAGGTACATCTTCCCTCTTGCGATCACTTGTTGTCTAGAAAGAGTGCAACACATTAAGACTTGTAGCACAAGCAAGAGGAGGAAATTAGTCTACACAATATGCATAAAGACTTACGGAGGTAGTGACATCATCCTCTCCCTTGTCATCATCGCTATCCTCAACTCCAACGCTTTTACAAAGTTTTCTTACCACTTGTGCATAACCACGTTGGATTCTTCTCTCCATGTGGGTTACACGGGTTGGCATTAGCCTTTCCCACTCGTCCATCTTTTTCTTTATGTTGGCATCTTCCCAATCATTCTTTGTCATGTCACCCTTGTTCTCACAAAGATCCCGCGCCAACTCTGCTTTGCTCAAGTACGCCCTTATAGTACTTCTTACTTGCATTTTTTCTCTTGAGCCCAATGTTTGTGAAACGCGTCCGACATTGCCTATTAACCCTATCTGATACATGAATATTTGGTCGCTCATTTGTCTGAGGCCTCTCAATTTTGCACTTTGGAATATCAACACCCTTAATTTTGTGATCATCCTCGAGATGATAACATTTGAATCCTCTTCTCATAATTCTTGTTTCTTCTCTGAAAATCTTCAAAAACATGACATTGGCGAACCACCTTTCCATTTGCAAACAAGCACTACTTTCTCAAAGTAGGTGTTGCCGTGATTGTTATGTGCACATTATATGTGCATATAGTAGGAGGCTAACCCACCCTAGGCATGTGAGCATGGGAGCATGGGAACACGCTCTAGTGAGGCAAGGGTTAGGTCTAACCTTGGGTTGAGGTTAGGGTCAGGCAACCAAGGGTCACACATGGAAATGGAGAGTCAAGAGTCACTTGAGGGCTCTCCTATATAATAGGGGCATAGGGCACTCTCAAGGGATGTTCTCTTGTGTAGAGCATTGTGTCTACTTTCTTGCCATTTCATGCTAGGGCTATGTGCTATTGGAGTGAAGTTATATCTCTTGGTGGTATGGGACACCAAGGTAAGGTATGTGGTACTTCATTGTATTTATGTGTGCGTGCACCCTTGGGCTCAGGGGTGGTGGGGTGGATGAGTATATGCCTGGTTTATACATGTTTGTGCATAGTGATTAGCTAGAGAGATCTTTAGGGATGGAATGGTTTCATCAAAAAAATAAGGATTTTCTGTTGATTGGGTCAAACATTTGATGTCTTTCCATCACAATGGAAACCTTGTTACTCTTAAGGGAAACATGAAACTTTATTAATGAGCTTGAGTTAATAGAAAATCTTTTTTACTATGGATCCAGTGTCTTTATGTGTTCATTTTGATGTAAACATTATTTCTTTGGATGTTTGGGAAAGTAAAGTGTTAAATTCCATTAAGAGCGAGGGTTGCCTTGCATAACAAAAGCATATATTAATATGGGCCGGATATACTAGCTAGCAAAAATTATAGCCTAATGGTAAGACTATGGCCTACCTAGCAAAAATTATAGCCTAATGGTAAGACTATGGCCTACCTAGCAGCACGTCGTGGGTTCAAATCCTTTCTTTCACTTCTTACACACTCAGACAAGTCAGCTCAAGATCCTCTTACTCCTGGATGATGGTTTTGATGTTCTGCTTACACAGAACTAACTCTATATACTTTCTCTTCTAATTCTAACTTAGAATCAGTTCTGACACAAAAGACACTTGATCTACCCTCTCAGAGATCCCTCCTCCATCATCTCACTCAACTCAATACAAATAAAGCATCAAGGCACAAAAACTCACCAAACTACAAAAAACACAAGCTCAAAACACTCTACCCTTCATTCAAACCAAACAAACAATCTCAACAAGCCTGAGACCTTGGGCTTCAAAGAAAATTGAAGAAAGCACAAGAAACTTTCAAGATCTGCCCCACCACACAGATAGACCCGCAACTTCAAACTTCACATCATCATCATCTTCATCCTCCACTAACCAACTTTCAACTAACAAACATGTATAGTCAAAGAAGTTCTAATATGGATCACGTTTGTAACAGAGGTTTTTCTTAGAGAATCCAGGAAACACCTTGGCCAATCCTTCACTCGGCTACCTCCTTGTGCTTTGATCCAAACACTCCTCCCTCATTGCATCTGACTCTTCTTTGTAGACCTAGAAATACATGTAAGCATCTCCAACATGCTACACTGAGACCTGCAAAAGCCAACAGAACTGCAGTTCTTTCCTAGTGGTCTCTCCAACCTTACTGCTATCAACCACACTCGATTAATCACCCCTTTTCCTCTTCAAGCCCCATCGTCGCCTTTGTTCTCTTCTAGAAGATTATGCCACATGGCTTCCATGATCGCTCGTATTGCTTCTATTTTGGTTTAGCACATTTGCATTTTTCCTTTGCCTGCCACGTGTATTTGGCTACCTTGGATTCACACAACACTATCATACACACACTCTATATATACATGCATCATGTTTGTGAGGGGCTCAGATTTTCCCTCACAACATGCCAAACTAGAAATGCACGTTCTCACTTCTGAATGCATGTTCATAAGTTTGTAGGTATCCAACCACACATGTTCATATCTCGGGATGCATGTTCACAATCACACTGGGACACACATGTTCCTAATGTCGTGAATGCACACTTATAAACCTCAGAATATCCAAGATCACTAAGGTCACCCCTATAAGAATGATATATATTAATCCCTGATGCCCCTATATGGCCTAGATCCCAAGATAGATCTATCTCCAATAAAAATGGATCTAAGTACATATCTAGATCAAATGAAAATCTCTCTAGATCCATATGCATAATCCTCTCTCCTACGAGGTCTCACCTTAACAAAATCATGGCTATGCTCATGTGCAATGCCTGACTGCCCAAACGTATGTACTAAACCTAAGGGAATGCTACCAGGTATGCTATGAGAGCTAGGAGTAGAGATAGAATCATAGATATCCCCATGAATATAAGACCTAAAAGAGTAGCCTGACTCATCTAGCACTAGGAACTCAGGTCTATGCTCCTCATGCACTATTGTATGTAAAGTATCATGTAAAGTATCATCATCCACAATCTCAAGCATGCCAATGGATGCATCACTAATCAAAAACTGATTCACATGATAGTCTAATGCATCCATATCTCCTAATGAATCACTCTGATCGACCGGAAAGTAGGTAGACATAGGCGTATCATCAATCATAATGCTCAGAATGTTCGTTGACATCCCTCCCATCAAGAATATGCCCAAATGATTTCACTCACACACATCACTCTCACTATCACTATCACATGCATCATCATCATGTGCATATGTGTCAGTGGCATCATGTGCACACATGTATCAATCATCTTTTGTATGTGTGTACGATACATCAATATCATCAGTGTATGTTTATGCGATACATCAATACCATCATGTGTATGTGTGCACGATACATCATCATGGTCATCTGAATCTGAGTCGGCATAGTCTACATCCTCGAAAACATAGTCGTAGAGGCTCAAGAGTGTGGGACACTCAAGCAAGGAAGACCCATCCCATGTGAACAATGCGGCACCATCTATGTTGAGGTGGCAATGAAATAATGAAATCGTCATGACCACAACATGTGGACCATCAGTCATGTACTCACCTCATGAAACAAATACCTCGAGTGATGAGGTATCAATGCCTCGAGCTCAAATAACCACCGATGGCATGAGTAATCTGCCGCATCATAGCATGAAGTCGGCGAGTAAAGGTCTAGAGGTCTGAGTTTCAAAGTGCCAAAGGTATACGTAAAAGCACGATGAAAGATATGTGATACAAAGCACAAAATGGCAAGTCAAAGTAGCAATCCTGTAACCATGAAGATAGTGCCACAATTGATCTCATGTAATTGGGATTAATAATAGAATCAAAATTGTTTACAGAGTGTTGATCATAAGAGGGATATAGGTAATAATTAAGAAACACCCATATCTACATGTGAACACTCCCCACAAAGCAGACAATATGTGTAAACACACTCACAAAGCACTAAGCATGTGAGCAATACCCAATGAAAGTTTAAAATGTGCGAGCACCCCACAAAAAACTATGCTCGTGTGTGAACAAGATCCAAAACTACATAGGAATCACCACACAAGTGCCCAAAATCATACAAATCCACACCACAGGGTAGGGCATGTGTGAACACACTCCCAAATACGCCAAATCATCCCAATGTGTGTAAATAACCACCTCGAGGCTCACCCGCTGTGAACAAGCCTCAAAACTACCACATTGTGCATGAACAACCTCCTCGAGGCTCAAGGCAAGTGAACGAACTCAATCATTGCATGTGAACAGCCCAAATCCTGTGGATCACTGTGGATGTGAACTGCCCTTTTCTCTCCAAAAAAAAAGGTAGATGAGTAAAATGTGGAATGAAAGATGGATGGGGTATGTGAATAAAGAGACCAAAGGATTAATTGGAAGGTGGACCAAAGTATAGAATGGCTCCCTTTTCACCTCGCCGCCGCCGCCGCTGGCAGCAAACCCTAAACTAAAAGAGCTATTAATGTTTTTATCCTCCTTCCTCACTTCTCTTGCTAGAGCAAATAGGCTCAATCTCTCCTGTGTGTGCTAAAACAAACAGGCTGCCTAGCTCCTCTCATAGCCATTGGATCGCCAAAAGTAAACCAGGGCCGAAAAAAACTCGGCCTGTGAAGTAAACTAGGGATCCTAGTTTACTTCACAGACCGAGTTTTTTTTGTGATGTCTGCACTCGGCCCCTGTGAAGTAAACTAGGGATCTTAGTTTACTTCACATGCCAAGTTTTTTTTGAGATGTCCTGCTTTGTCTCCCCTAGTTTACAAAAGATCTAGGGCCCCAAAGTAAACTAGTGCCGCCTCGTAGTAAAGTTGGGCTTGCCATATTACCTAGTTTACTCCATTTCCACAGTTTGGACTTAGAATTTTTTTGCCTAAGTCTCAAAATGCAAAAGAAAGGATTTGAACCCACGACATGTCGCTAGGGTGGCCATAGTCTTACCATTAGGCTATAATTTCTGCTAAGCTAGTACATCCGGCCCATATTAATATATGCTTTTGTTATGCAGGGCAACCCGAGTTTACTTTGGGGCCCTAGTTTACTATCGAGCGGCCCTAGTTTACTTTTGGGGATCCAACAGCCCGGATCGCCCCCGCCCAAAATCAACCCCCTCAACCGTCGATCCCACTTGAACCCCCTCTTAAATGCACCGTGCCTTTTAGACACGAGGTTGATCGTCCCTTGTCAAACATGGTCGAGGCACCGACAAAGACAAGACCATAACCCCAGTGTGTCATTGTCGTACGAACCTAGCGTTCATCATTCACCTGGCTTTTTCCCCTAAAAACTACGGATGAAAATTTTGCATTTGGATGTATAACAAGCAAAAATATGAGTTTTTACTACTTGGAAAACAACAATGTTTTTTTCGAGCACTGGTGCCACTGCTAACTTGTGACTGCACTTACAGGTTAAAATAGAAGTACAAAACTTTACTGCAAGCTCGTGCAAACTGCACACGAGTGTGCAGGCTTCTCAGCCGTGTGTGTGCAGCTGCCCCAGGCCATCACGAGCAGGCGGCAGCGGCGCAGCCGTTAATTTCTTGATTTATTTTTTTCTTTCTATTCCAAAAATCGGCATTCTGACGTCCAGGACGCGTGTCAGATGCGGAGCTTCTCATTGATGGGCTCATTATGCGTCGACCCCACAACACCGCTGCCTGACAGGGCTGTGTCGGCAGGGGCACCGTCGAATTTCAATTCATTCAAAATTTCCTTGAATTAAATTTCAGTCAATTGGAACAGAAAGGAGCATTGGACTGCATCGATTTCTACCCCCAAGCTTGGCCAAAGCTAAATCTCCGACTCTTGTAACCTGTATTGTCTTTTTTCAGTAATGAAAATGCCTTTTATTGAAAAAAAAAATTCAGTCAATTTTTATCATATCCAAATATGGGAGAGGAGAGGGGTTAATGATTATTGAGATATGTAATTGCTATGTCTGTAATCAGTGGATCCCAGTGCTGTATCACAGCCAGTTATTGTAATTTGGTCTCTCTTAATTAATTCTTGCGCTTGTTGGTTTAAAAATATATATATATATATATATATATGGGAGGGAAAAAAACAGCTCAAATTCCAATTTCAAAAATGAAATAACTCGTAAAGGAAAATGCTCATAATTATGAAGAAAAGTTTTGGCTGCTTCCAAGGTTCATTTATATGACTTTTATCTAGATCAATTATTTGTTTTAAAGGTAAGGGAAAATAGCTGAAATTCGTCCCAAAAGATAAACATAAATTGCAAAGGAAAAACCTGGAAAGATAATTAATTAGATTTAATTAGGAATTAAGCCTGAATAACAATCAAATCCACAAAGCAGTAGGACAAGGGTTACACCAACCAGTAACCACAAAAGAGAAGGCTTTAGAAAAACAGTGGGCTCCAAAAACCCACTCAAAGTAGAGCTTTTATAATAGTACCACCCCAGCACGTACCTCATGCACAGTAGCCCCATTAAGGATGTGCATTAAGGTTAGCTTCTGCTAGCCCCATTAAGGATGTAGCTTTTTTGTTTTTTTCTTGCTTTTCCGCTATCAATCCACCACCCACTTCCACTGACATTTCACAGAGCCTTACTGAAAACCCTTTGCTTTTAAAGGGTCGGACCATATAATGGTAGGCATTAGAGTGTGTATGTTTTTTGTGCATGCATGATGCAAGAAGCTTTTACTATCTTTCTACCTGCCATAGCTGCTGCACACAAGAAAAAAGCAAATGGAGGCAAACAAAAGAAAACAAGGGGGCACTGCTTCCTAGCTTTTTTCCTACGGGCACCCATCGTTCCAGCCAGGTCCTCCATAGTAGAAGTAGTAGCCCCATCCCCCATTGTAGCCATCTTCAACATCATAGCAGGCCGAGTTCTCTGAGAAAGTGTTGAGATTCCCAGGCGCCTGGAGGTTGTTGCTGGCGTCGACAACTTGCAAGTTGGAGAAATAGGAGGCCCTGCCAAAGCCGTCTGATGGGAAATGGCCGCTGCCCATCTGAGTGGATGTGTGGTGGCCATCTGGCTCGGAGTTCACCACCTCTCCTCCCCACTCCACCATTGTTGCTGAGTCTGCTAAGTTTGTAAACAGAGCAGATGGCCAGTAGCCCAACACACAGTTCTGCCCAAATGACATCCACCAATTGCCTGCTCTAGGATCCTGATACATCAGAGTCTCCAAATCAGCCAAATGTGTCCATGTTTAAGCTGTCTTAATTGAGACACCATAGGTTACTTTACTTATCATTACCTTCCAGATGAGGATGTCTATGTCAAATTGTCTGTCGTCGTAGGCTGAAACAGGCGAAATGGTGGCACCCAAGGCAATCTGATCACTGACTTGCACAAATCCTGAGCAAAGTAAGTTGTAGCACCCGGTCGCTTGGTATGCATCACTCTGAGAAAGAAAGAAGTATTAGCCATAAAGCTTGGGTTAGAGAAAGGATAAGAGAGCATACATATAGAGAGCTGCTACCGAGTTAAATTACCGTCCAATACGTGAACAACCGTGTGTTGTTATCCCCATAGAGGTCAGGGCTCACCTGTGATTTAAGCCAATCTTTAGTCTACAGAAGCTATGCTTAAGCAAAAAAAAAAGGATTAGAAGAGGTTAACTCACCTGCCAACCAGCTTCTATGCTGTTGAGGTCACCTTCAAATGACCCAGCCAAAACCCAAAGTTGAGAAAGGCTGAATTCATTTGGCACATCTATAGAGGGCCCCCACACATTAATGATAGCCTTGGCACCATAATAGTTATCTCCTTCAACATAAGCTATGGCATGCTGCAAAATAACACAAAAAGATTCTGAGCAAAGTTAATCTGCATTTGAGACAGGGCCCACCCCAACCACCCACATGGTGCATGGGGGGGAAATTTCAACATGTTGTCACCACCAAGGCCACAGCCTGCAGTCCACAGATGACCACCAAGGCGGCCACTAGACGACTGCCCAGGTGGCAGACTGCACTCTGGGTATAATTAGCTATCATTTTATGGAGCTTAGCTTGGCTCCCTAATGGAAAAGAGGGTCTAACTGGTACTCTTTCCTTGCTACTTACATGTTAGTGAAGGATCTTGGGCAAGCAATTAGAAGACTTTAAGCTTAAACTTTGTGAGCAACTAAGAAGGTTCAACTCCCCACACCTTCGATCTTTGATTAATTAAGAGGGTTCAACTACCCACACCTTTGATTTTTAATTAAGTGCTACCTAATGAGCAAATTAGTAGGTCTAACTTGCTATCCATTTACCTTACCTGCTGTCCATTAAGGCCTTATTAGAGCTCCCTAGTGAGCAAATTAGACGGTCAAAACATTTACCTTACCTACTGTCCATTAAGGCCTTATTAGAGCTCCCTAGTGTCCATTAAGGCCTTATTAAAGCTCCCTAGTGAGCAAATTAGACGGTCAAAACATATGTAACCAAGTAACTTTGCTCCAGAGTAGTGGATGGCAATGAAGGTTGTAGAGGGTCTAACCCAGTGCACCCAATAGGTTTGCTCCAAAACTATGAAAAGGTTAGAGGTTCTAATCTTGTATCTGCTACTAAATTAGTGAGTATGAATGGAAAATTAGAGAGTCTAACCTGATGACCATTCTCATTAAAAGTATTGCGAAGGTGAGGTGATTTAGGAGGGGGCTGAAAGGGCTTGTGGTTCTTCTTTCCGTAGTGCATCATCTTCTTTGCACGCAACAAGTCATCTTCTGTTGTCCTTCTAATGGGGACTGTGCCATTTGGGCACCTCTCTACTTGGTGCCAGAGCTGTGGTTTGAACTCGGTAAAATCTCCATTCTCATCAACCTCTGCTACTTCTTTTCTCCTCAGACCTTCAGGTAGTGGGGGAGGCTCCATCTTTTTCATTTTAAGAAAAAAAAACAAACAAAAAGATTAGTAGCCTTTATAAAACCCGTTTACTATTTGGCATAATCTGAGTTTCAATTAGCACTAATTGTGAGTTTACCCGCCACAAAATCCATTTGCGGATTTATGGCTCCAAAACCGACCTGAATTTTGTGATTTTGAAGCTTCGGGTGGTCAAATGCAGGTTGCTGAGAAAGCAAAACACAGTCAATTGTGTCTCCATCTGGGCTCTGCAGGGTAGAGTAGGGCCTTAAATACAAATTTAATCACTTTTACGAGCTAAAACTTACCCCCCCCCCTTCCAAATTTAAAAAAAAGGGCTGAAGAGAAAAGCCAAATGTGGGTGCCAAGCAATACCTGAATACTTGTAATTGCAGGCTTGTTCAGACGTCTGAGGTGGTCTCTGGTTCTGGAGAGCTTTTTGCTGCTGTAAAACCTTGAAGAAGACACTGGCAAACTGTAGAAGCTTGTAAGCATGAGAGCTAAGAGGAGACAACTCCATAGGTGGCCAGCTCCATTGCAATATTTGGTCATAACTTCAACCATTATGGCCCCCAATTTGGACGCCCCTCCAGTCCACAAGGGGAAGAGTTACCGCTAGACTGGCGTTACAAGCCCCATTTCTTTAGTGGTCTTTTGGAGAAGCCACTCTCTGCAATGCTTGCAAGCGTTTAGAGGGCAGCAACGCATGGAGTACTCATTTTGGTGTGGCCATTAGAGTTCAAGAGGGGCTTCTAAGCTTGCGTTTTTTGGATGTAGGAAGTGAAGAGTTTTGGCACCACAAGGGACCACTTCTTAGCATGAAGCGGGCTTAGTTTGAGCGGAGAGGCAACCGTCCAAGAGTCACGATTCACTTGGCCTCCTCCTTCACTCGGACCTGTGTGTGTGTGTGTGTGTGTGTGTGTGTGTACGAAACTAGCTTGCTTTCTGCGTGATGGAATTGAAGACGGTAAAGCAAAGAGAATTTTGGCATTCCCTTTCAGAAGCCCATGTAGACTTTTGTTTGCTGAAACTTAGTGGCTGTGGCTGAAACAAATGGGGGGGAGGGGGACTTCTAGAAAGGGGGACTTAAGCAGCTCACGGGTATGTTCATGTGGGTAGAGCCCACATGGGAAAATTGAGACAAGGAACCATCAAAGCTAGATGTTTGGAGAGAGATGGAGAGAGACAGCATTGGCCTCTTGACAAGCAGAAATGTGCCTTTGATTGCTTTCATTTTCCTGCAAGCAAAGATGGGAGGGACTGCACACACACACAGAGAGAGAGAGAGAGAGAGAGAGAAGATTGCCTTTGCTGTCTGAAAGGGAAGAGTTGTTAGAGAGAGAGTGTGGGACAAAGGCTGATGATGGTGGATGCGGGTGAAGTTCAAAGTGCAAAAAGCAAGCAGGAAGCAGGTAGAGCACATGGCACAGGCATCTCATTCAAGTTCTCAGCACAAGAGAGGGGGAGGGGAAGACAGAGAGAGAGAGAGAGAGAGAGGAGAGGGGGGTGGGGGAAGAGAGAGAGAGAGAGAGAGAGAGAGAGAGAGAGAGAGAGTCTAGACTCTAGAGAGAGAGAGAGAGAGAGAGGAGGGGGGGGGGGCGCTCCAGCCTCTTTGCAGAGGAATCAGTGGAAAAGCAGCTCACATTCCAGTACCTAGGATATGGTGCTTTGGTGGCTTGCGCAATTTTTTAAAAGCCCATCTGCTACTTGCTTTCTTAAACATTGCACTGCAGTTAGATTTTGCCTCCTTGTTTTGAGAAAACACACATGCTAAAAGACAACCAGCTTGCGTCCCCCTTAGCTCACTCTCTCACTACAGTGACTACACTCGTACACGCTCCTCTGCAGCAGGACCCAAAAAGAACCATGAAAAAAAAATGCACCAAAATTGGGAGAGAACCAAGTCAGAAAAGGTCGACATAAAGCAAACAAAGAAGAAAGAGAGAGGCTAGAGCCATCAACCCAGAGAGAGAGAGAGGGAGGGAGAAAAAAAATGGGGGGAGAGAGGAGAGAGGAGAGGGGCAGTATTACAAATTAAAAAAAAATTCTAACCAGTGAAAAAAAAAAGGACAACCTTCAACCCAACCAGTTTTTTTTAATTCGTAGATTAATCAGTTTTATAAGTAAAACCTCAAAAAGTTGAATCTTTAAATTCAAGGTTAAGCAAAATTACAACCGGTTTTTCTCAATTTGAACCGTGAAAATTACACTGAAGGACCATTGGAGAGGAGGGTTTGCTCAAAAGAGAAAATATTATTATTATCTTTTTAAAAATTTGGCAACTAATCTACTATTTTTATTACAACTCAGATATGTTATGTTGGTTACAAAACCCACACACCCAAAACAGGCACCCACCATAAGGCAAATTGGCGCCTCCATTGTAGGTCGGTGGTGGATTGTGTTATTCCTCCAGGTTATGGGTTCAAAAAAAAAACTAATCAATCAATATCAATATATATAGAGGAGGGGAAAAGAGAATTATAAGCTAAGCCCAACAAAAGGGATCGACCCTCCAAACAGAGAGAGAATTAATACCAGCTAACATAGAAGAGAAAGAATGAGAGGTCTCAATCTAAGCCTAGCACTATGGAAATTATTAAAACAACTTGGATTCATTCCCTCTAAAAAGAGAGAAATAACAAATCTCTACTAGCATGGAAGAGAAAGAATCACTCTGAGCTAAACAATAACAAGAGAGAGAAAGAGGGACGAAGGAGGGGTGGGGAGAGAGAGTACCACTCCAAGCCTAACAATAACAAGAGGGAGAATAAGAAGAAGTAAAGAAGGGATACACGGGAGAAGAAGGGGGGAATGGTCAGGTCGACGAGGATTCTTTTAATGTCATAGCCAAGCGAGCTCACCACATCTGATCCATATGATATCACCGAAGGAAAGAAACTTGATCCTAGGAACAGGGGAGAAGAAGGGGGGAATGGTCGGGTCGACGAGGATTCTTTTAATGTCATAGCCAAGCGAGCTCACCACATCTGATCCATATGATATCACCGAAGGAAAGAAACTTGATCCTAGGATCTCTTGCTTAAAAGCCATGCAAAAACAAACCACTACGCCAACAAGCATGTGAGTATGTATACATGCATGCACCTGCATGTGCACACACAAGAGTTGTTCACGCAAGTGGGCCACTGTGGTGGCCCCAATCCCATGGCCACCACCAGTTGGCCGAAGCATTCAGCTAGGGCAAGCACATACCGGTTTGGCCCACGAACATGTATTTACTACAAAACCATCTGGGAAACTCCTGGAAACAACCACACCACTTTCAACTTTTGAAAATCAGGTCGTACATACCACTTTGTCTCTTGCAAAACTACTTCACACATTCGATGGCATCTTGTCAATTGGTCACAGGCCTGAGAACATCATTTTCTTGAAATTTCACATGTGGCTCTATTATTTAAACACCACACACAAGATTCCAAATTCTACAAGGACTCAAGGTAAAGGACACAATTGCCATCAAGCCCCTCTTTTTCATGACACTAATCCCCCCCCCTTCTTTTTTTCACAACCATTAAATAATGACTTTTCTTACCAATATTTTGTGTTTGCAATTGAAAAAAAACATGACGTCGAGGTAATTCATTGGCAAATAATATGATGGTATTTTCACTTGATGCATTATACAATATAAGAAGACAAACTCAAATAGGATGGAACTAATTCAATTTTATAGTGTATATGGTGTTCCATATTATCAAAGCTTTGCTTCCTTTTTCTATCATAGAAATTTGGGCAGCAATGGGCCGTTCAACATGTCAACCATTGTAGCCATTAAGAAATGGACACGCAATGTTACACTTGGGACTTCAAACCTTTAACCAACCAAGCAACACTACGAAGACTCAAGGACTCGCAATCCTTAAATGGCCTCGAACCTTTAACCAACTAGGCAACACTACGAAGACTCATCACCCTAATAAGAAGGGTAGAAAGAGAGAGAACAAAGCTTACACAAATTTATCAAAACAAAACTTGGGGGAAGAATTAGAAAATCACCCCCCTTTTTACTAACAAAGGAAAGCATTAATCTTGCCTTCACCCTAACAAAAACATGCACAATGCATCCCATTTAGAACAACCTAGCAAAGAAAGAGAAACGTTTTAATTTTTTAAATGTATCTCAATGAACTCATGTGAGTGCATAAATTTATCTTCCAGCTTTTTCCTCTTGCTGTTTAGCTTTTTCTCCAAAATTTCAAGTGGACTCGACTTTCCATAGCACGAAGATTAAGATGGTGAGCACATCCCAAGATTTCAAAAGGTTCCTTGATTTGTTTTACAATTTGAGGAGCACAGCAAGGCAAGGGTTTCAAATTTTGAAAATATGAGAGAGAGAGAGAGAGAGAGAGAGAGAGAGAGAGAGCCTAGAGGGGGGCTCTCCTTTCTTTGTACAAAAGGGGTTCAGTGTGGAAAAGACTAGGTACCCCTTTCCTCTTGTTGTCTCACCCCCCCCCCATCTTCAACCATCACCCTTGACAATAATTAGTACTTTTTTTCCCACTCCCTCTTTTTACCCTTCTCCCATGCAGCTTTTCAAATAAACAAATATATGCTTTTTAAAAAATTTATAAATGATCTCTTCCTCTTCTTCCTTCTAGATTCTCTCTTTATCTCTAAATGCACTTCTTTGTATGGCTTCTTCTTCCAAGCTTTTTTTAATACGAAATTTGTAACATAACACCTTTTCAAAGATATAATCTTACTAGTACATCAAGTGGTATGAAAATAAAGAAAATTAACAATAAAAAATTCTCTCCCTCTATGAGCAGCCCTCCCTCCCCCGGGTTGATTTTTGGCAGGTACCCTTGCCTTCAAAATTGACGCGGTTGGTGAAATATAGCAAGTTTTTTTGTATTTAGTGTAATTTTTTACAGGTATTTTTTAATTTTGCAAGTATTTTATGGCCAAATGCTCAAAAATGGGTGGATGCTCATCAAAAAACAACTATGTCCCCCCCTCCTCTCTCTCTCTCTCTCTCTCTCTCTCTCTCTCTCTCACACACACACACACACACACACATTGCCCAATATATTATCGAACAATTATTATTATTGGAAGTGTCCTTTATATACATCGATTTTCACATCTCAATCATATCCTTGCATCCATGCATAATTAAGCATTGGACATCCTCATTGTATGCAATTCTAACCCTAGTTACTTCAACATCCCCTAACAAAGTTCCACTATTATGTACAAACCACCTATTTCAACATTCCCAATCCTTGTCAATACACATCATAGTACACTCACTAAAGAGATTAAATCCCATTTAATGCCATGCTAGCCTTGAAAAGCTTTTTAATTTCACAAAAAATAGCACAATAAAAAATGGCATTGAGTCAGACATTATCTTAAATCGTTTTCAATACACAAATGATAGTACACTTACAAATGAGTTTAAGTCACAATGACCCTTCTCAGATGTCTAGTCTAATATATTATAAATCTAGCCCCCTTTTTAAAAATAACAATAATAAAAGAGGTTAAGATTAATCCATACTAATATTTCAATCTTAAAGGTTTTTATAATACACAAACTAATAATACCACACTAATCTTTCGATCTTAGTTAACGAGCTTTTTTTTTAATTTTAATTTCTCAAAAAGTCATGAATCCAAGGCCTCGTGAGATGGTAGCTGCACAATACCAACGTGACTCTCTTTAATTCTCTGTGTGATTTTCAGTTTAGGCGCCAACTCTCAGAAAACCCATAACTGCTTAGTAATCTATTTTATTCTTAAGCAATCTGCTAAGTAATAGGAAATGCTAAGCAAACGTTGGATTAATAAATTAAAATGAGTTTTAGCGGCATTTTAAAGGCATCCAATGTCTCCTCTCTCGGTTTGAGTGTTGAGCTTGTGTTGCTATTTTTGGCCTCTCCTTTGAGCAATCAATTTTTGCATGCTCGCTTGAATTCTACGAGGAAATGACTCAATTTCCAAACCACGCATGCCACAACCTCTCTTTGCACCTCCTCATGTAATGACTCTTATCACACAATCACATCATTATATTGCTTCTTCTAAGCCCTTTCTTTTTGAGAATGTACCCCTTCTAAAAATGATAATCATGATAGCTTGCTCTGATCAGACATCATTTTGAAGAACATAATCTCGTCACATCAGTTTGTACCATCCCTAAGAGCTACTTGATCTTTTTCTCTTATGATTTTTTAAACTTTGTACTTATTATTAAGTTATTAGTGTGTGTTGTGAGCATATCATTAGCTTCTTTATACCATGATCTTCATAGTTCTAGTGCTCAAAAGAAATGGGTGGGTTTTCTCTGCCAATCAAAATAAAGGTAACGCTCAAAAGTAACCCGGATTTAGCTCCTAAATTAAAGAAATTACGAGAATATAACCCTTGAAACGATTGGCATTCCCAAATTTCGACCAAGATTCTTCCTTTGTTAACCCTATAGGCTCCATAGGCCCACTGAAAGAAAGCAGCTAGCCTCATTAGAGCCTAAGAAAGCATGGATTGAGCAAAGATTAACAAAGATGAAAGAGATTAGCCTGTTTTATTAGAAAAAGAAAGGGCAATTTCCATTAGGAAAGTGATTATCAAGATTAGCCCCCAATTATGGCCTATGTTGGTATATATACATGACCACCTCTTTCACACTATGATTAATATTGTCCATTGGCATGGTCCATTGGCCCCTTGGGCCCAATATTCATATGAGACCATTCACTTTGTTACAAACCATCCCCACACCCAAGAGGTTTCGTCCTCAAAATCATTGATATGTACAATCACAAAAGGATGAAGTATATGTCAATGAACTCATGAACTTCAAGCTCATGCTCACACCATGTATAGAAAGCCAAAAATTGCATACATATGGTTTTCAACTGTCTAAAAAGCCCTCAAAACAAGCTATAGCATCTACCCCATAATGGCATAAGAACCTTGTGTAGCTTCCAAACATTATGCATCCAAATTCCAAGGGTATAGGGCTGTCCAAAGTGAATTTACATGAATTTCTAGCAAGCTAATTCATTGTTCTTGACCCTCGTTGGACTTCCAAAATGCATCCAACAACCCTTCAAACCCTTCCTATGTAGAGGCGGGTTGCCAAAAACCTTCATCCTTAAGTAGTCATGACCATTTAACCAAATACTCCACTAATGTACGGCTGTGCGAATAACTCTTTCTCTTGTACCCAAAATTGCTTCCTGCACATACTCAATCATGCCCTCCTCATTCATAGGAAGCTCACTTGTGAGTATCCAACTCACATCTTTGCATACCATACCAATTTGTAATCCATCTTTGCTATGTGTGCCCCCACTATTAACTAAAACATGTGCCACCCATTTCATTTATGCATGCCTTCAACCTTGATATACTTGCATCTTTACAACTGGCATATGCATCACTTGAGACATTGTATAAGGTAGCCATGTTATCCTTGTCATGATAAACACACATAGGCAACTTCACTCTTCTTAGATCCACCCAAATCAAAAGGAAATTCACTTCCATTCTTTACATTCTCCACTTCACTCCTCTTTGATCCACCCGGGTCAAAAGGAAATCTATTAATGCCATGTGTAAATGCATAAACATACATATATCCATCATGTGCATAGCATCCACTCGGATCATATGGAAATGAATCCGAACCACCCATACTCATAAGAAAAGTATAATTGATGAAGCTCTTTCTCAAACTTATACCGGGGTCAAAAGGATATGCATCATCTTACCATCATAGACCTCCCATGAGTCATCTACATAGATGTCCTCAATAGGCATCGTAACCCATCGCATATTCCACATTAATGTCCCCATGTGGATCACAATCATTTGCATCCCCACTATCATCCACATTATCATCATATGGATCTTTAACACTTGTCTCATATTCATGACCATAATACACATTAACCTCTCGAGAGTCACCATCATATGGATCTTTAACACTTGTCTCATCTTCATGACCATAATACACATTGACCTCTTAAGAGTCACCATCATGAAGATTACTATAATAGTCATCCTCTTCAACAAGACAATTCTTTTTTTTTTGGGATCAATATTTATATATATATATTGGTCCCAAAAAGAAGAGTGATGCTTGGTCAAGGATTGGGATTTCCCTCAAGAAGACAATTCTCATCATAAGCATCACTATTCTCATGATCATTCTCATCAAGATAATTATGCAATTGTTCTTCATTAACCTCATCTACACTTGCATCCTCATGGTTATCCACTGGTTCATTTTTAGCCACAATGCACATATAGACATATCTTAACATTCCTCATTGGCATCACCATTTTCACTTAAAGAATCTTCATGGAGATAATGGTCTCCAATGAAAGACTTGGACTGAAGTGAACTGCTTGTTGTAGATTGCCACTAAAAAATGAGGTAGACATTTCCGACACATTTGTTCCACTTTGATCATCACTTGCATGCTTGAAGTCTTTGGTTCAAACTCATATGGATCTGTAACACTTGTCTCATCTTCATGACCATAATCTTTTCAAACATTAGCAAACTGTTTTGCTCATTCTGATGCATCTTCTCAAGCAATTGTCTCATAGTCCTTTATTGATCAAAATACATCTTTTGTTGATCAAAACACATATTCTCGATCACTTGCAAAACCCCTTGAGTCTCAATGGAACCTTGTGGTATATATGAACCTTGATGCAAGTCAAAAACATTAGTTTGCACAAGCTCTTGAGTATCTTGTCTTGTATCTTGCTTTGCTTCCACAGCACCACCCTCATGCTCAACTACTTCCTTGAAAGTGCCCTTGGTCTTTGACTTTGATGCCATCATGGGGCAAATGACCATTTTCGAGTTAGATTTGATCCTAAACTCTAATTTGCAAGCTCTTCATCTCTATAGAGAGGTAATGAAATATAGAATCCCCGTGTATGATCACTTTGATCGTGGTCAATGCACAAGTACTCTCTGTTTTGACTTTTTTTGAAAAGTCAATCGATGAGTAATTTGTAACTTTGACCAAGCAAATGGAGTCCGATTCTTGATGTCTTTAGCTTTCCAGAATGGGGAAAGAGTGTGCTATCCAACTATGATGTCAAAATTGATACAATCCACAAACCCTAATTCCTACAAAAATAGGGTTTCCAGTAGAGGAAAATGGGCGTACGGATAGCTCGAGTGTCCGATTGGTGAGGTTAAGGGCTTGATGGGAAGCTTAGGGTATGGGAAACATAACCTTATGCTCACTTTGCTAGTATAAGGTGCTATTTTGGACTAGGTCTCACTTTCTTCCGAGTGGTCAAGTAATTGTTGTCAGAATTGAGTGCTTGATAGCTTGAATTGTAGCCCTTGGTATAAGATTTCAAGCTATGTATCCCCCTTCAAATCAACCCCTTCGGTTATGTGTTAAAAGTATGGATCGATCTCTCTTAAAGATAAATATCTACTTAATCAAGCCTAATAATACACTAATGACAATATAATTAACACGATTAATCTAAGGTGGGTGATACATAAGTGAACTGATGATGATGAGTATGTGTAACATACTCAAGCATAATTAGGTTACAAGATTAAGACTTGTACTTATAAGGAGGCTTGAGATGTGTGTAAGTGATATGATTTCATTTCTTGAAATGGCCCCCTTTTATATGAGGAGGTACACCCTTGGGCTTGTACATCAATGTGGGATAAATCCCTTTGCTCATGTGGCTACATGCTATACTTTGCACTTTCTTGGCTACTCATTCTCACTCCTTACCTCTTCCTTGTGCTCTTTGGCACCACATTTCTCAACATTATGAATTGAATTAGGGTTTCAAGTTGCAACCATGCAGGGATTTTGAGCAAATTTAGGTAGCATCTCCTTTGAAATTTGGACCAAAGCTCAAATATTCTACGCACAATGTATCAAATGAAACCCAATGGCTACATAATGGTAACTTCTTTGCACCCCAATTTTCAACCAAATCAATACAAATTGTCCTTGCTAATTGCCAATGCAAATTGCCCTTGCCAGTTGTGTCAATTCTTTCAGATGAGAATGCACCACCATTGTTTGCAATCCCCACCAATGAAGAGTATGTCAATTTGATGTAGCGCGTCAAAGCTTGTCGATCTCCCAGCCAAGCTCTTTCAACCCCCTTACTAAAGTTTGAAATCCAAGAGCAAGGGTTTGGGTCATGTCTTCTCACCAAGTACCCAATCCCTCACCATATCGCTTTACTACGGCACTCATAGCACGGTGAGTTCAAACCATGCTCCCCTTGGCCTCTCCTCTAATTACCAAGGTACCCTCACACACATTTTATCTAGCTTTTGAAATGAAGGGTGTTTACAATTGTGTGTGAGAGTAATTGACTCAAAGCCAATGAGAGAGTTCACTTTTATCCATGGCCAACAAGTTAACCATTACAAGGATTTAATGGTATTAATGAGGCTATATGGTAGTGTAACAATCCAACTTGGTTGTCTTCAATCCGCTTGCTTGTTGATTCTTTAATGGCTTTAAGGGAATAGCTCAATGTACAAATGCATGAAAGAAACCCTCAAGGTGAAGAGTAATATGACCTCAATGAGTAAAACTTTGATATATGCTATTCCCAAGCATATAAAAAATGCATGGCATGATCAAAGGAATCAAGGGCACGTGTTTATGCATTTGAAATCAAGAAAATCCCAAGATAAACCCTAATTTTGAAGCATTTATCCTAAAACCCTGTTTCATCAAGAAACCCTAGTTTTTCCATCTTTTTGATACAAGATAGATCATGTTATCATTGTGTTCATGAGGCATGACATGATGATGATGCACATCCCTTTTAGATGATAATGTGTTAAATTTGCTTAAGGGAGTCTTAGCCTTTTCAATGGCCAGTGTCTTTCCCTTGTACAATCGGTTAATGAGCATGATAGGTGAGTTACATGAAGTGTTCTTGCTTAAAAATCCCATTGTCCCAAACAATGCTAATATAGATTTATACCCAATTTTGGATTAATAAATTGACCACTCAAATCAAGGGGAAATCTGATTTGATACTTTACAGAGGTTTACCAACACTTAAATGTGAGATATGAACCACTCATGACTTCAAAAACCTCAAATGAGTAGCATTAATCAAATATTTTTTTGTTAATTGACCAAAACATACCCTGATTTGGAGAGCATCGTCGAAGGGATAAATTAACGGCATGAATGGCAAAAGGGAAGACTAGTGATCATGCTTGATACCTTGGATCCCCAAAGAGATGGAAGAAAACCCTAATTTTCAAAGAAACCTCAACATGTCCAAGAAAAAGCAAGAAACAATGCATTCAAGACTTTTGCGAGCACAAATCACATGTAGGGATGTAGGAAAGCATAGAGAAATCCAATATTGAAGAATTTTTCAAAAATATGGAAGAAATCCTAACTTTCCCATGGGAACCCTAATCTCAAAAAGAGGTAAGAAATTGAAGCTTACACATTTGAGAAGCATTACCAAGCATCTTTGGTAGGAGGGCATGATTGAGTATGTGCCGCCGGAAGCAATTTTGGATACAAGAGAAAGAGTTTTTTGCAAACATACATTAGTGGAGTATTTGGTTGAATTGCAAGGACTACCTAAGGAAGAAGCTTCTTGGCAACTCGCCTCTACATTGGAAGGGTTTGAAAGTCCAATAAGGGTCAAGAAGTTCAATGAGGGTCAAGAACAATGAATTAGCTTGCTGGAAATTCCTATAAATTCATTTTGGACAGCTCTATATCCTTGGGATTTGGATGCATAATGTTTAGAAGCTACACAAGGCTCTTATGCCATTGTGGGGTAGATTTTATGGCTTGTTTTGAGGGATTTTTGGGTAGTTAACAGCCATATGTATGCAATTTTTGGCTTCCCATACATGGTGTAAGCAGCATGAGCTTGAAGTTTCCATTATCACATACTCCATCTATGTGGATTGTAGTTGTGCATATCAATGATTTCGAGGAGGAAACCTCTTGGGTGGGGATGTTTTGTAACAAAGTGAATGGTCCCATATGAATATTGGGCCCAAGGCCAATGGACCATGCCCATGGAAAATATTAATCATAATGTGAAAGGGGTGGTCATGTATATATACCAACATAGGCCATAATTGGGGGTTAACCTTGATATGAACTTTGATAATCACTTTCCTAATGGAAACTCCCCTTCTTTTCCTAATCATAGGCTAATCTCTTTCTTCTTTACTAATCTTTGCTTAATGCATGTTTTCTAAGCTAATCTAGGCTAGCTTCTTTCTTTCATTGGTATCAGAGCTAGATGTTGCTTTTTTTCATCGTCGCAGGTCTATTTGAGCCAGAGCAAGTAGAGCCGAGTGTCTAGAGAAGAAAGTGTCAAATGAGGAATTATCTTGAGATTAGTTTAATTAGCTCGGATTAAGGAAAGCTTGAGATATTAACACTAAGAACAATGAAAAGTAAAGTGTAATAATAGTCCAAAATATCAAATGGTTCAAAAGCTTCAAGAATTAACCATAGGAATGAAATTTCCACCACTCAAGAATACTATCCCCATCTTCTTGATCAAGAAAATTAAGAAAATGAAGACAATTGGTAGAAAGTAAGAAAAAAAATAGATCAAAACAATGGCTTTAATACCAATGAAAGAACGTAGCTAGCCTAGATTAGCCTAGAAAACATGGATTAAGAAAAAATTAGCAAATATGAAAGAGCTTAGACTATGATTAGAAAAAGAAATGATAATTTCCATTAGGAGAGTGATTATCAAGGTTAGCCCCCAATTATGGCCTATGTTGGTATATATGCATGACCACCCCTTTCACACTATGATTAATATTGTCCATAAGCATGGTCCATTGGCCTTGGGCCCAATATTCATATGAAACCATTCACTTTATTACACCCACCAACCTTTGGTTAAAAATACGTTGGCCCACCTCACCCTTCCACTACTACCCTTGTCCTCCCTAGCCCCAAAACGTGCATCAACTCCACTTTAACCCCTCCTAGCCTTCCCCAATCTCACCCTATGCAATTTCTCCATGCTTAAACCCTCCATAACATCACATTATATTGCCTTGCCAAGATCAATCCTATTGTTCCTCTCTCTCTCTCTCTCTCTCTCTCTCTCTCTCTCTCTCTCTCTCTCTCTCTCTCTCTCTCTCTTGCAAGAGAAATGTGGTGCCAAAGAGCACAAGGAAAATATGGAGCGAGTGTGAGAAGCCACATCACCAAGTGAGAATTATCCCATGTGCAAGAGAAAGGCCAGGTTGTACTCTCCTTGTATAAAAAGGGGACATTTCAAGCAATGTAAATATATCACTTGCATAACATCTCAAGTCTTGCAAATATATCACTTGCACAACATCTCAAGTCTTTTTATGAGTACAAGTTTTAATCTTGTAACCTAATTGAACTTGAGTCTAAACCTTAATTTGCACACGCTCATGTGATGAGTTTTCTTCATTTCTATTCCCATCTTAGATTAGGATTGTCATTAGAGTAGATTAGTGTAGGATTAATTAATAATTAGTTAATAAGATTAGTGTAGGATTAGTTGACGATTAGGTCAATGTCTTGTCATTATAGGAGAGCACGATCCCTATTTCTCAACATGGTTTCAGAGTCATGGTAGTGTATTAGACTTATGCTATGATTAGGAAGCTGAATTTATTAAGCTAATTAAGGATAAAGTTTATTTTCCTCCATAGTTAGAGAGTGATTATCATTTCTATTTAGGGTTTTCTCCCAAGCTTAGTAGATAACGAGTAACAAGCTTAGGCTTCATCGCCATCTACAAAGAGCTCGCATCGTTAAAGCCTGTAAATTGATGCTACACACAGCAGCTCGCCTTCAAAATTAACAACGCCTACATAGCTACATGCTCTGTTAAGCAGAGCTTTGCTTGCCACCAAAGAAGAAAGAAAAAGGCTACCAGCTCATTCTATAGGGTGTGACGATGACCAGAAGCTTCATTAGAGAGGCCACCAACAATAGCAGCATAATAGCATCATTGTCCCATCAGCAGAGGTAAGCGGTGGGCGACCTTCTCAACCAGTGGACTATGTGCAATACGACAACCTTTGACCACTAATAGTAGAAGACCACCAACGCGTGTGCTCATGTGGGGTAAGGCCACAGACATTGAGAAGAAGATAACCCAAATCAACAAGAGTGCAAAAGCGAGAGAAAGACAGCAGACAGAGGACAAGCAGCACAATCAGCACAATCAGCATAGTCAGCAAACAGCATCTCATTTCATTGACACCAGCTCATTTCGTTAGCAGGAGCCGCCACCATCACCATCCCTATGGGAGATCTCCATCGTCTCTTGCAAAGCAATGCCATAAATTAAAGATAAGGGTGGTTTTTTTTAGGAGAAAATAAAAGAAGAAGATTATCTTTTAGGCCTATTCACATGGTCATTAAAAGGTAGTCAAAAGAAGAGCTAGTTCACATGCTCTTCGCATGGCCAACATCTTCATTTACACAAATGCTTCCGTAACAAAGTTTTTGAGTGTAGTGGCATCGATTATTTTACCAACATCAACGTCATTACCAACAAAATCATCCTCGATAAATGTTTTTCAAAAAATTGCAACCATTGTATGTGCCACCAATATAAGCAAGCAAAATTCTCTCAAGTGTAAAACCATTGTAAGCGGGCAAATGAGCACGCTAATGCATGTGTGTGAAAGTGTCAACCACCAAAGAGCAACAATCAAAATAATCTTCGCAAAGCACGAGAGCTCAAACATGAAGACAAAGGACATAGCCACCTCACTACCAAAAAATTGTAAATTCTACTTTCTACAAAAAGTGCTTGTAACTAGCCTCTTGGACCGATGACGTACCCAAGTTGGAAATTTATCTCTCACCTAGAGCCAAAGTAGCATTAAGGGGGGGAAGTGCCAAAGTAGCACATGGGCCAAAGTTGCTCACAGCACATAGGAAAATGTAGAAAGCAAAAAAAGTCAAAATAAGACTTTATAACTGACATCCACCAACCACCTTGAGTAGCCCAAAGATTTGGCACCAAGGGGGGGTGTTGAGAAATGTGGTGCCAAAGAGCACAAGGAAAATATGGAGTGAGTGTGAGAAGCCACATCACCAAGTGAGAATTATCCCACATGCAAGAGAAAGGCCAAGTTGTACTCTCCTCATATAAAAAGGGGACATTTCAAGCAATGTAAATATATCACTTGCACAACATCTCAAGTCTTTTTATGAGTATAAGTTTCCATCTTGTAACCTAAGTGAACTTGAGTCTAAACCTTAATTTGCACACGCTCATGATGAGTTTTCTTCATTTCTATCCACCTTAAATTAGGATTGTCATTAGAGTAAATTAGTTTAGGATTAGTTAATGAGATTACTGTAGGATTAGTTGATGATTAGGTCAATGTCTTGTCATTAGGAGAGCACGATCCCTATTTCTCAACATCTCTCTCTCTCTCTCTCTCTCTCTCTCTCTCTCTCTCTCTCTCTCTCTGTGGAGACACTTAATTAACATTACCATAATGTATATACATCAATGCATATTTGTATACACAATAACTTGTATATACACAATCATGGGACATTTTTTGAAGCATGTGTGCTTGGATGGTGTCCTTATTCTTCAAAGCTACAAAATGGCATGTGTGCTTGGATGGTGTCCTTCTTCTTTGAAGCATGTGTGCTAGGATGGTGTCCTTCTTCTTTGAAGCATGTGTGCTAGGATGGTGTCCTTCTTCTTTAAAGCTACAAAATGACATGTTTCAAGCTTCAAATGTTTAAATTTTTTCCCTTGTGTTTGGAGCCATAGATATTTATAAATGTTCATGCTTTTATGATATGATGCTTTAAAGCCAAGGGTGTTTTGTTTAAGGGTAGTAGTAGGAGGATAGCATCTAGTCACAATGTCAAATAATATAGGCCCCCCACTAAAGCACAACCACGTACAACCTTTTTTGGGGGAAAAGTTTAAATTATATTATGTTAACCTATAAAACCACATATCACTTTTTAACGTTCCATGGGATGCAAATCATAGCTACACTAGTGTCATCATAATGGGGATTAGATTCATGAACTTCTTACATTCAGCCTCTTGATTTGTAGCATTGGTATACATTGGCATCATGCTTAAGACCTAGTCCTTAAACTGGAAGAAAAGAGACTCCATAGTGCATGGACAGCCAAGATTGTGCAAAAAAAAGAAGAAAGCTCCAGGTGGATAGAAACACAAAGTTCAAAATCCTTGAGGAAGAAGATTTGGTCCTGCTATTCTCCTCAAGAATGGGACCTCATCAAGGAAAGCTGAAGATGAGATAGATATACCTAAATGGTGAAAGGCTAAAGAAACTAGTGAATGGATATAGGTTGAAGCCTTATCATGGAAAGATGCCATAGCAGGAAGGGACCCAAGTAGGAGAAGTGCATCCAGATCCAGAAAATTTTCAAGAAATTGAGTCAAATTTAAGAATTTGAAGTGGGACAGGATTCAAGAGGGAGCAAAAATGGAAAAGAACAAAATCTAAAAATAGAAACTGTCGGTGTAAATATCATCTCAGTGTGCATAGAAAGCGAGGAGCCAGTTGCAACTGTGTGAAGGTAGCAAGAAAATCGATATTGTCGCCCCGAAAAAGGATGCATGGATGGAAAGGGAAAGGCGACACATCACCTTCGCCCCACCACAACCTGGCCATAAATGACCTCATGACTCATGCAATAAGCACTCATAAACAAAATTTGAAAAGGATCAAGGAGAATCATGGAAATATCAAGCAATTATGGTCGTACCAAGGAGAGGCATGTGCCACGACAATGGCTAAAAAGCTCTGCACCTTCTCAATCGAGCGCCTAATTTGCATGCTATTGTGCAAAAGCTCTATGCTTCGCTGCGCTTCCTACTCTCTCTTTGCTAAGCTTTGTTATAATCCTTTCCTTCTTTCACTCAGCCCTAGCTATTTCTTACCGAACAGGTGGGTGAAATTTGAATATCTATTATCTACCCTATACAAGGAAGCAGATAAACATGCAGAGTGACTGGAGAAATGGACCTAAAGCAATTCGCAAAGCTATTGTGGGAGGAGCTCCGGCACAAATTCAAAGTAGGTAAGCAGTTGGAACAGCTCAAGTGCTCCAACTTATTACTCTACCCTCAGGAGAGAAGAGAGAATTCAGCCCCTTATATGTGGCCGAGGTATTCCAATTGCCGGTAGGCAGAGGGAGAGGTGGAGATCAGGCCTACAGAGGATGACGACCTGATTAAAGAATTCATCCCCTTATATGTGGCCAAGGTATTCCAATTGACGACAGCAGAGCAGAGGGAGAGGTAAAGACCAAGCCAGAGAGGATGACGACCATGGATTTCATTCACGTGATCACGTTAACCGCGAAGTGGTAATAACACTAGTTAATAACACTCTCACACACTTGTTAATATCATAGATATTCACACAACCGGGAGAAACTTGCTATCCCGGTTTTCCCGGCGGGCTACTAGCTTGGCCCGACGGGCCGCTGTTTAGCCCGGCGGGCCGCTGTTTAGCCCGGCGGGCCGCTTATCTAGCCCGGCGGGCCTTTTTTTGCGCCAAAAACTTGGCTGTTTTGGAGGGACCTATATAAAGGGTTTCCCCTCACTTCCAAATGTGCTTTACCAAAGCACTTGGGTGGCTCACCTCAGGCTAAAAGACACAAGAGGTGAGTATAAATATCTGGATTTTTGTTTGAAGCTTGTTAATAATATTTTGTATTTTATAAGATTTTGATTGTAAATGGTTTATCGTATTTGTTACGTGGACTAGCAATGTCTCCTCTTGGGTGGTCTACTCGAGTGCCAATTGGTCTGGGTAGGAGCTTCCCTAGAGGAGGGTATAGGTGGTGAGATGTTCGGGACATCATCTCTATCTAGGGATGGATTGCCTCAAATGCATCTCACCAAACGTTTGATTTCTTTAGGTCGACTAGCAATACCTCCTCTTGGGTGGTCTACTCGAGTGCCATTTGGTCTGGGTAGAAGCTTCTCTAGAGGAGGATATAGGTGGTGAGATGTTCGGGACATCATCTCTATTTAGGGATGGATTGTCTCAAATGCATCTCACCAAACGTTTGATTTCTTTAGGTCGACTAGCAATACCTCCTCTTGGGTGGTCTACTCGAGTGCCATTTGGTCTGGGTAGGAGCTTCTCTAGAGGAGGATATAGGTGGTGAGATGTTCGGGACATCATCTCTATTTAGGGATGGATTGCCTCAAATGCATCTCACCAAACGTTCGGTTGCATTGGCAAGAAGTGGGTTGTAGACTTTATAATTACATATTTTAGTTTTACTCAGGCTGTTTTGGATCTCAAATCTTGCATGATTGTTGTTTAGGTGTTACAATGGTTGCTTCTAATTGCGGCACATCAACCCAACGAAGCAACAGACCATTAGAAACTAGTGGAGTTTCCTTGCAACGAGATATGACAGCACAAACTTTGAATGTTGCGTCTCAAAGTGGCAAGAGGAGGAGCGGAGGAAAATCACCGGGACCTGAATGTCAATTTTCTTCCAATCTTTCTAGATTTGTCGAATGGAAGTGTAATTTTTGTGGCTTGGTAAAATCTGGGGGTGCTCCCAGAATAAGGGAGCATTTGCTTGGCACTAGCACAAAAAATCCCGGAGGTAAATGCAAGGGTGCAGGAGCTGATGATGCTGCAAAGCGCCTTAGAGCTTTGATAAGTAAACAAGCATCACAAAACAAGAGGCCCAATCTCTGTGCAAGAAATCACCAATCGCCGAATTTGGCAGCATCAAGTGGAGGGATCTCCAACCAAGGAGTGACTCCAACACATACTACTTGCCAAAATGACACCCAAGGTCCAGATGTCTCAATACCGATGGATGCATCTCCTGAGTTTCAGGTGTGTATGTCTCGTACCAGACAAACTAATCTAGTTGACAGCTTTCGTGCCACTGCTTTAGAGGATGCTCAACTTGCTTTAGCGAAAGCGATCTTCTTTACTGGTTCTTCATTGTCTATGGTCACGAAAGATTCATGGAAGATGGCTTGGAAGAAGATTGGAGAATATGGACCTGGGTTTTGTCCACCAACTTATCACCACATGCGAAATCAATTACTTGACAAGTGCTATGACAACACACGGGAAAGCGTTCAAAGACTCATAATTGACACCACAAATCAGTCTGGATGCACAATTGTCAGTGATGGTTGGTCGAATGCCCAAAGACGTCCATTGATAAATGTAATGTTGGTATGTCCTCGTGGGGAATGCTTTATCAAAGCTGTTGATAGCTCCGGGGAAATTAAATCTGGTCAATTTATCGCCGATATCATTGGTGATGCTATCGACCAAGTTGGGTCTGAAAATGTGCTTCAAGTGATTATGGATAATGCAGGTAATTGTCGAGCAGCAGGTCGTATGTTGGAATCTCGATTTTCCAATATCTATACATTTGGTTGTAACACTCATAGCCTTAACTTGGTGTTACAAGATTGGTACAAAAATGCTGATACAGAGTGGTTCAAGGAGATTATCGATAGTGCAAGTAAGATTGTCAAATTTGTGCTCAAACGGCAACGTGTTTTAGATATGTATCGTCAACGCATGGAAACTATGCTAAAGTTGCCTTGTGAAACCAGATTTTGCACTAATTTTTATATGCTTCAATCTCTCCTAAGAAATAGGAATGCAGTCATGGAAACCTTTGTGTGTGCTGGCTTCTCTGAGTGGGAGGTTGACCAGTCCGAAAAGGTTAAAGAAAAGGTGAGGTATATGCGATCTTTGATATCGGATCGTAGTTTATGGAAGGAAGCAGCAGATTGTTATCATGTTATGATGCCAGTTATGCTTGCTTTGCGCCAGTTGGATTCTAGATTGCCAAATATCGGGAAGGTTTGGATGGCGTGGTGGTCCATTCAAGAAAGCCTCGCAAACCCAGAGGAGCCCACTAAAACTGTTGTCAAGCATTGGAGTCCTCCATTCACCAGAGCAAGGAGAAATATCTTGGCCAAGTATGTAAGCGCTCGGTGGGTAGGAGCACATAGTCCATTGCATAGTGTTGCATATTGTCTTGACCCAGAATACTGGCATATGGACGTGAATGCCCTAGATGAGGAGGTAATCGATGATTTCTATGATGTTGTGGAGCGATTTTATGAAGGTCCAGATGAGCAAGCAACATCGGTAATTGAGCTAACCAAGTATAAATTGAAAGAAGGTAGATTTGCCTTGGAGTTTGTGCAAAAGCTTGCTAAGGAACAGCCTGCTTGGAAATGGTGGATGTTGAATGGGGGAAGTGTTCCAACTTTGCGACGCTTAGCTGTGAGAGTGCTTGCACAATGTGCTTCAAATTCTAGTTCTGAACGTAATTGGAGCAGTTACAAGTATGTGCATTCTATTAGCAGAAATCGTTTATTGAGTGATAGAGCTGAGAAGTTGGTGTATATGTATTGTAATGATAAATTGGTGAAGTCAATTGAGTCAGATGATTACAACGAAGACATGCCTAAGTGGACATATGACATTACTCAGGATGAGTATGATGCAGAAGAGAATGGAGATGTAGAGTCTAATGTCCCACATACGAGCGATAACTTGTGCTTTATTGAAGAGATAGAAGAAAACTTGCAACCCGATTTTGGTGTTAGTAAAGCCACCCGCAGACGCTCCTCACGTTTAATGTAATCATGTTAGTTTTGACACACTCCAATCATGTCCGTCTTGCAACAACTGGATATCAAACATGTTGGTGAACATTTTAGAGAGAATGGTTTTTAGTCATGTCATGTTAAACTTAGAATACGAAATCATGTTAGTTTTGACACACTCCAATGTAATCCGTCTTGCAACAACTGGATATCAAACATGTTGGTGATCAATTTAGAGAGTATGGTTTTTAGTCATGTCATGTTAAACTTAGAATACGAAATCATGTTAGTTTTGACACACTCCAATGTAATCCGTCTTGCAACAATTGGATATCAAACATGTTAGTGTCAATTTAGAGAGTATGGTTTTTAGTCATGTCATGTTAAACTTAGAATACGAAATCATGTTAGTTTTGACACACTCCAATCATGTCCGTCTTGCAACAACTAGATATCAAACATGTTAGTGATCAATTTAGAGAGAATGATTTTTAGTCATGTCATGTTAAACTTAGAATACGAAATCATGTTAGTTTTGACACACTCCAATGTAATCCGTCTTGCAACAACTGGATATCAAACATGTTGGTGATCAATTTAGAGAGTATGGTTTTAAGTCATGTCATGTTAAACTTAGAATACGAAATCATGTTAGTTTTGACACACTCCAATGTAATCCGTCTTGCAACAATTGGATATCAAACATGTTAGTGTCAATTTAGAGAGTATGGTTTTTAGTCATGTCATGTTAAACTTAGAATATGAAATCATGTTAGTTTTGACACACTCCAATCATGTCCGTCTTGCAACAACTGGATATCAAACATGTTAGTGATCAATTTAGAGAGAATGGTTTTTAGTCATGTCATGTTAAACTTAGAATACGAAATCATGTTAGTTTTGACACACTCCAATGTAATCCGTCTTGCAACAATTGGATATCAAACATGTTAGTGTCAATTTAGAGAGTATGGTTTTTAGTCATGTCATGTTAAACTTAGAATACGAAATCATGTTAGTTTTGACACACTCCAATCATGTCCGTCTTGCAACAACTGGATATCAAACATGTTAGTGTCAATTTAGAGAGAATGGTTTTTAGTCATGTCATGTTAAACTTAGAATACGAAATCATGTTAGTTTTGACACACTCCAATGTAATCCGTCTTGCAACAACTGGATATCAAACATGTTGGTGATCAATTTAGAGAGTATGGTTTTTAGTCATGTCATGTTAAACTTAGAATACGAAATCATGTTAGTTTTGAGACACTCCAAAGTAATCCGTCTTGCAAAACAAGTGGATATCAAACGTGTTAGTGTCAATTTAGAGAGAATGGTTTTTAGTCATGTCATGTTAAACTTAGAATACGAAATCATGTTAGTTTTGAGACACTCCAAAGTAATCCGTCTTGCAACAACTGGATATCAAACATGTTAGTGTCAATTTAGAGAGTATGGTTTTTAGTCATGTCATGTTAAACTTAGAATACGAAATCATGTTAGTTTTGACACACTCCAAAGTAATCTGTGTGCATGTGTTTGTGTGTGTGCGAGAGAGAGAGAGAGAGAGAGAGAGAGAGATAGAGAGAGAGCATTGGAAATCTTTTGAACAAAGTTGCCGAATCTTGTTAAATTCCAGGGTTGCATTTAAGAGAGAGATAAGTTTAAATGCGGCTCTAACTCGTCCATGTGTCGTGCATTGGTCAACCGATCATAGTCGGCACCCAATTTAAAACATATATACAAATTTTTGTGAAATTCTTTGCCGCACAAAGCACACGTAGTACTGTTGACCATGTGTTGCAAAAGACAGGTCAAGTGGTACATGTGCCCACATGGGACAGTGTAGTGGCCAGACCATGAGTGAAAGAAACTATAACAAATAGGGCATGGTCCGCCACTTTTGTGCCCATGTAGAGGTGGTTGCTCCAAACTATTCGGGTGTTCAAATGCCGTCATAGGAGAGTTTGCATGGCCTTGCTCCTCCATTTGCGTTATGCGTCTCTTCAAGAGCTTGTTCTCTCTTAGTATATCTCTAGCGCTTGAACTTTCAGGTGCTTGCCCGCGCTCTGGTGCTGCTTCTGTCTGTTGAGGGCCTTGGGTGCCTCTAATTTGGTTGATTTGAGTTTGAAGCTCATCAACCATGTGATGAACTTCCATTGAGGCTCCAAGAATGGCCAGTTGCAACTCATCTCGAGGCATAGTGATTGACTCACTCCGAATGTCTTCCACATGTAGATGAGGAGGTCGAGAGCTAAAGTCTACAACTGAATTCTGCACAAATTGTGCATATAGCATTTTAGCAAACCAGAGGGGACAGTCACCGTGATGCATGGGTTGGGCCATGACATCCACAAAAATGCGCTCCGCATGCTCGATAATTAAAGGAACACTACATTGTGTCAGCTTCAAGCGCCCTTTTTTTATGGCATCATTGGAGACGTCAGGCCAGATGCTCTTGACCATCTCTTTGGACACATTCTTGTTTACTTGGGCATACTGTAATCCATGGGCCGATGCCCATTTGGAGGTACGTCCGGCAATACGTGCCGCATCATTCACAGTGCCACTGCCTGAGATTTGCTTTAAGCGTTCAAATGCCTTCTTTGCGGCTTCATTATTATCAGCCATCTGAGAAAAAGTATGTATACACTTTAAGTTTATAGAATCAATGTTAATTTAGGAATAGCTTTAAAGTTATTTTTAGATGTTAGGTATAAGTTTATAAAATCAATGTTTATTTACTGCAAACTTGTTATTTTCAAATACTCAGAGAGAGAGAGAGAGAGAGAGAGAGAGAGAGAGAGAGAGAGAGAGAGAGAGAGAGAGAGAGAGAGAGAGAGAGAGAGATTGGGATCAAAATAATATTTAACAATTGGGACCAAAATAGTGTCAGTCGATTAAAGGCAGGTCATGGAATAGATAGCCAACCAAAACATATCATTTACAAGAGGCTTTATAATAAGTGTGGTGTCATCTCAGATAGTGGACGTAAGCATGCAGCAGGTGACACTTCCAAATTCTTCAATTGCTCCTCAAAATCTGCCATGGTCTTCCTATCTTCCTTTGATGGCGTCATATAGGCAGCCGTCCATTCCTTAATCAAATTTGTGTGGATGGCAGTTTTACCCACCCACGGCACTTTGGTCATTTCTGCAAACTCAGCACAAAATAATGTAAACTTTTCAATCACCCAAGCCAAGCAGAAGACATCTGATGCCTTGCTCCATGGACAAGGGGACCTTACATCTGCGAGCTCAGGGGCTCTCCAGGGGCGTTGATCGTGCTCTGCTTTGTTGGCGATATTTGTGGGTTTGAACTCAATCCCATCCCTCAATGCAAGACCCCAGTCAATGATGCCTACCCGTGGCACCCCTTCTTTGGTGAAATCTATTATTATATTCCAGGGGTGGCAATCATTGTGGATGATCCCTTCAGCATGTGCAAAGGCCATGGTATTCACAAGGGCACAGATAAGCTCGGGAGCATGAAAAATCAAAGACTTGTATCGCTCCATTTCATGAGGAGCCACTTGTTTTTTCTTGTATCTGTTGCCTTTGCCTGCAGAGCAAGCATGGAACTGAGGGTCCCCTTAGGAGGCGGAACACACTCCATTATATCTCCAAGACTTCCCCCATTAAAGAGGGGGAAGAGCAGTATCCATGGCTCCTTCCTTGTGTGCACTATGCCCCTGTGGGTTAGGTCGATTGAAGCCTCCTGAGCAAAAGACTTCAATTGAGCCCTTCGGCTACCAAGGAATTGCTTTGCACAATAAGAAATGCCTTCTGGAAACCAGGAGACACCTTGAATATGGCATTTATGTACAACGCCGTACGATCCAGAGCCCATCTTCTTTTCTGTGATGATGGCCTCTGCAGGCAACCCAATTGTCATGCTGCAGTTAGTATTATGCTTTGTGCGCTGCAAGTGGGTGCCTTTAGAGACCTCACGTGCACCAGATGATAAATCTTCTTGTTCATCAGCAGGCCGGTCCAGCTCTTTGCGAGCTCTCTTGCTCAGGATAGCTTGGGTGTCTATGGCCTTTGCACGCTTGGACCTCTCTTTCTCTACCTTCCATTTTGTGTGGAAGTGCTCCAGCTTGGATTCATTTGTTTCCGCTGGTCTGTCGTCACCTAGGTCAACAGCGCATCTAGGCATGTTGCCCACAATGCTAGTAACAAAATTCTTGATGGCTGCTCCATCAGCACCCACATGGATATTTTTCACTGCACGGACAACCTCACCTAATATTTGCTCAAATCGATTCCTATCAGACACAATACCCTCGATGTGATTAGGTGACAAGCAACTAATGAGGGTAACGAGTTTGATACGAATTGATTTCTTGATTTCAGGAGTAAGTGCAAGCGTCGCCACCATCAATCTGCACAATATAATTGACAAATAGTTGCAACATTTATAACCACAAAAAATGCTATTTGTAAGCTAACTAAGAGATTTCTACATCCAAGTTTCCAACACACTTATGACTCATGTCATGCAAACTAAATAATCACATTCATCGTCAAAAACAAACACAAAACACAAGTTTACGACTTAACTTGACGTCAGCAGACCTAGTCAGTATACCGACCATCTGCAGATATCGCATTAAGATGAAAACTATGGCACAAGTTAAATGCTTTGACACATCGTCAGCAGACCTAGTCAATATACCGACCATCTGCAGATGACTATCAAACCAAATAACAAAAACAAACTTCACCACATAGCTTGGTGTCAGCAGACCTAGTCAGTAAACCGACCATCTGCAGATACCGTACTAAGTAGCAAAGCATCACACATGTCAAATGCTACGAGCGCACATCAGCAGACCTAGCCAGTAAACCGGCCATCTGCAGAGCAGCGGGCTCTCAAAGCATTTAACAAAAACAAAGCCGCATTGTAACTTGGTAACTGCAAACCTAGTCAGTAAACCGACCATTTGCAGATACCGTGCCACAACGAAAACTTCTACATAAGTTAAATATTAAGAGTGCACATCAGCAGACCTAGCCAATCGCTCGGCCATCTGCAGCGGGCCTCTTAACATTTAATGACACATGCACATGCATCACAAACAACGTTAAACTTAAGCGTATGCAAAAAATTAAATGACAACAACACTTTCAACTTAAAAATTACCTCAAATTGATCACACTAGCACCACTGACACCAAGTACAAGGAAGATTCTGTGATGAACAGTGACCCCCTGGACCACCCTTTTATACTACAATATAGCCCGCCGGGCCGGGAGTCGGGCCCGGCGGGCTTCTGCGCGCCCGGCGGGCCCGGCGGTCCAGACTTGTAGCCCGGCGGGCCAATTGTGGGTTACCAGGTCATCCCACCCTGTAGGATTTGAGAACTGTGAATTTTGTGAACATTGAGATTTGTGAACAATAGCTGTGATCACAAGAAAAAAGGCTGTGATCACGTGAATATGAAATCCTTGATGACGACCTAATTAAAGAATTCAGCCCGCTTGGAGGGGAGAGCCAAAGAATACAAAATAATGGGAACAACTGATGAAGACATGCAAAAACAGATGAGGTTTGTGGTGGAGATGATAAACCTCACACCCACAAAACTTACTATATGTCCAGAAAGACATTCAAGATGTTAAAGTCTGCAGGACAAGAGCGGCTTGGGCAGAGGTACTCTATCACAACCTTAAGGAATAGATCAAAAATCTCACCAAGCCCAATACAAAGACAAAGATTGGGCCGTATTTGGATGCACTGTTCAAAGGAAAGGCTCAACCAAAAGCTGAGAAAAATAAGGAAGAGGGCCCAAGGAGAGTGCCCGAGGAAAGTTTGAAAGTGCAAAACCTTCTGGAAAGTCTCAGGAATAGGCCACCTCTGTACAGGGAAAGAAGGGGGTGTTTGAGTTTTGTGACAAGAAGGTCACAACAGGAAGAAGGGAAAAATTGTGAGGATACTAGTGGAGGAATGGAAGTGCCAAGTGGCTAGCAATTAAAGGAGGACCTAGTCAAGCTAGGGGGCAAATCTATGTTGTTCCAAATTCTAGAGTAGCAAAGTAGGAGGCCACCTCCACCGCAACTCTGCAACAACTGGAGACACAGCCAAAACTCTCAATACCCATATCAGCACAAATGGTTCCAAGCCAGGGAAGCTTTCCAGACACGATTGAGATGGAATAGGTGTAGGGAGACTTAAATTATCTACAAAACAATGCATGAATGATGGGCTTAAAGAAATGACAAAGCTACAATCCATCATCAAGAGAAAGATGCCACTTTGCAGAACATGATGAGCCAACAGGAACCTCTGCTAGAGGAGCTGCACACAAGAAGGACAAAAGATGGCCGGCTGGATGACATGCAAAGGAAAATTAAGGAGCTCCAACAAGCCAACAAAGGAATGAAGAAGAAGGTGGAAGAGATGAAAGAAAACCAAGCAAGAAGAAGGTGAAAGAGATGAAAGAAAACCAAGCAAGAATGAAGCACAGGTGGCCCTGATCCGTGAGAGCACCTGAAGATCATAAGGGGCATCCAAAACAAGGCCGATAAAGATAAAATAGAGCTAGTAAAAGCAGAGGCAAGATTAGCAGTGCTGGATACCGAAGAATATCTAGAAGTATATGAACTAGATGCAAAAAAGATGGAGCAGTGGGAGGGTCATGTAGTAGAAGAACTTAAGGAGGTGTGGGGAGTTTATTTAGAAAAGCTAACAGTAGTAATGCAATCATCCACACCTTCTTGCAAACAGATAGATCCACACCCACAAGGGTGACCTGGGTGTTGAAATATATGATGTACAAGTAGTAAAGGGTGAGAGAAAGAGGTCATGTAGGTGTGAACACACCCTAAATAAAGTAGGCATGTGGGTGAAAAAGGGATTTAGGGTTGGCCCAACCCTAGCCCTTGGTGAACCCTATATAAAGGGCAGAAGGCTTCACTTTTACAACATAACACAACCAACACATGAGGGTGAAGGTTAAGCCAACTTTGGAGTGGCTGAAATAGAAGGTAATATAGAAGCTTTCTATACATCTTGTGTTCTTTCTCTCTCTCATATATGTTGCTCTATCTTGCCATCAACTATTGCTTCCGTTGTGCATACTCCCCATTACTTTGACATGGTATCAAAGCCTTGCAAAGGCTAAGTTTCCCTTCAATCCCCTTTTCTTTCTCTCTCACTGTCATGAGCCATTGACATCCTCATCAAGAAGGATGGTGGTAGAATAAGGTGAGAAGCAAAAAGGCATCAAGAAGGAAGGCAACAAAAGAGCTTCAACAAAGAGAAAGAGAAGAAGAAGAAGAAGAAGAAAAAGCAAATTTCAGTAAAAAGAAATCCGTCCTTGTTCTCCGTCAATGATCTTCTTGAAGAGGTATGAGAGTCTTTTGAAGTTGCTAAGCTATTGTTTCCTTAGCTTCACAAACAAGAGACGAAGGAAAGAGGAGAAAAAAAACGCAGCCGTGCGTTTTTTCGTCGGTCAGTTTCCGTGCGTTTTTTTTTCGTCGTTGCTGTTTCCGTCATCGTCCGCCTTATATGGCGGCTATGCAAAGTGTTTGAAATCCTTGCTGGTTACAACACAAGCTAGCCCAGCTTCAGCAACATGCAAGTCAACGCAGCATCAAAACGCAGCCGCCGCCATCGCTGAAGGTTCGGCCGTCTGTTGCCGTGGCCGTCCGTCCACGTTGCCGTTGGACGTCCATCATTGCTGCTATCGACGTCCGTTTGCTTTTCACCTGCTGCCCGTCCTCTGCAGCCGTGGTACAACCCTTGCTTGGCTGCAACACAAGCCAGCCCCGCCAACAAGAAGCAAACGCCTGCTTCTGTAGTCGTCTCGTGGCATCACGAACATCAGCGCGATTTTCACAAGGAAAAAAAAACTCATTTCCAAAGGTTAACCTTTGTTTTCATTTTTCATCAAGGTTTTTTTTTTAAAGAAAAAAAACCCACTCTTTTTATTAAGGTTTTGGAAACCCTTCAAAGCACTCACCTTTAAACCTTCAAAAGTTTTCTTCAAACCCTTCTACAAGGTTCTCTTTAAACCTTTTTGCTCTAAGGTTTTCTCTAAGTCCTTAGAGGTTTTACAAAGGTTCTTTCCTCATTTCTTTCAAGCTCGAGGCAAGTGAAAGAAGAAATTTTTTGTGCCGTTCTCGCTTGGGAAGTGCAAGGCATGCACAATTTTTGAAACCAAGTAAATTCGACGCATCAAGCATGAAATCCGATCCTAATTTTTTTGATGAACTCATATGCATGGAAGTCATCTACTATATTGTAATGGAGTTAGACACTACCCTTGTGTTGATAAACAAGTGGTAAGACCTCTCCTAAATCAATGTCCACATTGGTGTATGTATTTATGCATCATGATAAAGTGGAAGGTGGAATTTCGCAAGAAGCATATTGAGAAGCACATGCATAAGCTATTGAAACATGGGTGGCAGCCTTGTGTTAGTCTATGTGTGACAGCTAGACTAAAGAAGCTAGCATGATTTAGAAGGAGACATGTACGCATGAAGCGTGTCTACCACAAGAAAGGATTGAAAAAGCACGAAGATGCAACCAATGAAGCCAATGTAATAAAGAAGCTAGCATGATTTAGAAGGAGACATGTACGCATGAAGCGTGTCTACCACAAGAAAGGATTGAAAAAGCACGAAGATGCAACCAATGAAGCCAATGTAATAAAGAATGGTACATCCAAATCCCACTTGAAGATTGTCTTTTGCAAGAAGATGGTTTCATCAAAGTGGAGGAGCAACAAGGGTGGTGCACGAAACCACTATGATGGAAGAGATGATACCAAAGATATTACTAAGGTTGAGGGGAATTTTGGAACTTCCTCATATGATAAGCAACTCTTCTAGTTGAGGAGTGAAGCATGCTTACTAGAATTGGGAGTGAACCACATTTCTCTATAACTCATCACTTTTGTAAAAGCCTAATCTATAAAGGCTACCTAACTTGTCATATATCCTATGGGCTGAGAGGAGGTCATTTTGTTCTTGTATGTCCAATGCTCATCTTTCTCCATGTTTGGCATTGTCCCATGGTGGCATTGAGAGGGGTGTTGTTGTTCTAGTGTTTGTTGCCATTAAAGTCTCTCTTGTTTTGCTGACATATGGGTGTTCTTGCAACCTTAGGCTACCCAAGAGACTCTTATTTCCAATCAATGTGCTCTATGTGACATTAGTCATATATTAGCTATGAAAGATATTGTTCCCTTTCTCAAGGTTTAAGGTGACCATTCTCCCCAAAGTCCTACCGTTTGTTGGTAGACTAGCCTCAAGGTATCTCCTAGAAGCATTCAACCTTACCTCTAATCCTTCTTTCATGATAGATATAACTACATATCCTTATCACAATTGTGTGATTTCATCCCTAGACTATGATCCCCATAGATCCCTCACTTGTTGCATCTTAGGGATTTTGACATTTTAGGTAAAGGGTGAGAGAAAGAGGTCATGTAGGTGTGAACACACCCTAAATACAGTGGGCATGTGGGTGGAAAAGGGATTTAGGGTTGGCCCAACCCTAGCCCTTGGTGAACCCTATATAAAGGGCAGGAAGCTTCACTTTTACAACAGAACACAACCAACACATGAGGGTGAAGGTTAAGCCAACTTTGGAGTGGCTGAAATAGAAGGTAGTATAGAAGCTTTCTATACATCTTGTGTTCTTTCTCTCTCATATATGTTGCTCTATCTTGCCATCAACTATTGCTTTCGCTGTGCATACTCCCCATTATTTTGACATAGGGGCAAAGGAGGAAAGATGTGCTTAAACAAGCTGAACGTCGCATTGACGAGACAACAAACGTAGACATGAGGAAGAAGGTCGAGCAGATGGATGCCATGAAGAAATCTCACGCTAAGGAAATATAGTCCAAAGAAAAGATGGTTCATGACTTCCAAATCTGGGCGGAAAGAGAGAAGAGGGTGTGGGAAGATATGCAATGGAGGCAGTAGGAGGAACTAGGCCAGAAGAGCCTAAGTGCCTAGAAAGAAATTGCTCTCAAGTGCATGCAAAATTTGGTGAAATTGGCACAACAGGCAGGCGCAATGAGGCCTTCCAATTGGGATGATATAGCCTAGTTCATTAACCAGTTGGAAGCACCTAAAGTAGCAAGACAAGGCCAAGGCACTTCCCAAGTAGTAGTAACAACAACAACAGGACAAGGCCGAAGCCCTTCCCCCAAATCTAGAACCATGCGGGAAAGCAGTGGGTTGTTATGACTTGCCAAATCTAGGTGAGGAGGCAACGGCTCATTCAAAGAGCAATGTTGCTAGTGCCACTCATCAACGGAGGCAACTAGAAGACAAAGAGAAGGGATGCCAAGATCAGAACCGGCGCCCGAAAGACCACCCTATGGGTGGAAGTGGAGCTGAGGGGGCAAAATAGGGCCAAGAGAACTGAAGTAGACTATTTTTAAAGAATATGTTATCTCTCCGAAACAGACAGAGCCCCATGCCTTTGCAGTCAGCATAGCAGTGGATGCAAATCAGGAGGACTAAAGCAAAGTATCCGATTGCACGACGTGTAGTTCAGTCAGGCTATTGAAAGAATAGGGCTTGGACACGCCTAGGTGAGCAGCAGAAAAAGAGCCTATGAGCTCAGATATAGCCAAGACCTGCCAATAAAATTTGTTCCAAGGGGCATTGCTGCACAGGCTAGACCAGAAGAAGGAGGATGGAATAGGCCGTAGCAATTTAGACAACATGGCCCGGAGTCGAAAACAATCCAGATCATAAATGTTTTGGAAATTTTCAGAGCAACAACAAGAACAGTGGGCTTCACTGCTAACACAACATCCACCGTGTGATTGCCAAGTGTTGGCGGGCCAATCAACCCATTTGGTCCTCGCCCAAAATTGTCCCATTTTGTAACAAACTAGGAGTTATGCTTTCTTACTTTGTAATGGCTTCTTGCAGAACGAGTAGTATCGGATGGATGTAAGCATCTAAGGGAATTATTCGTGAGTAAGTGAAATAGAGAGGTATGCTGCTAAATGGATAGTTGAGCTCAAGAGTTTTGGAGTTGAGTGATTATTCAAGAAATTCTCATGGGTTGGTCTCTGACTTTGTCTCTATTCTGCACTGCATAGTTCTTTCTATTCCATGTCTTTTTTGTGTCAATTTCATTCATGTCTGGACATTAACTCCTATCCAGAATCATGAAGGATATAGGAACTGACCTGCATGTAGCCATGACTAACTCCCCAAGCTTAGACAGACCGGCAGCTCAACACACTAGCGTTGGCTTGTCGCATTGGGCAGCACAGTTGCATTAGTCGATGGAGCCAACTAGGTGGTCCGAAACCACGTAAGTGTCGAGTCTTGATCGGACACCAACAGCTCCAGTTAAGCATCCAGATTGAATCAAAAACTTGAATTGTTCAATATACCCAGCATAAAGATCTTCCATGAGCTGTGTTATTCTGGCCTCATATGAATTAATATCATTGGTTGTGAGCTCATAAACCTCCGGATCTTTGGTTGCCTCCATCACATCTACCTTACTCTATAGGATTTAGAGTCTCGCTCATTCGGCTTTAACTGCAACTTCATGCTATCCCATGGCAAAAAGATGTTGCTCCATTAGCTTCTCGCATTGTAGCTCTGAGCTTGTAAACTTTTGCTAGAATTCTAGGATCTCTTCCTACATCCGGGCTTTAACAACATTAGCTTGCAAAGCATCTTATTAGAAAGCTTCAAATGTTTGCCTCAAGGCCATGTGATTAGCTTCGAAGGCCACCCACCTTATTCCATATTGTTGGCAACTCTAGCAACTCAGCTCTTTGGATCCATTCAATTCATTCTGCAAGCCTCCTTTTGAGATGTCTCAATGCTTGCACTATACTGGTTGTGTCTATTTCACACTTTGAAATGTAATGGCAGGTAGCTTGTAGCATGGAGCAATCCAAATGATCTTGAAAGACCAAAGATGTTGAAAATCATGCTATAGTTACATCCTACTCGTTGGTCCCCATATCGGAGCTTGCAACACTTCACCTATAATGGGGTTTGCTAGAGGGTCATTTAGATTAACATCTGATACGACCCTCTTCTCCAACTCTTCGTTGGTCCCTTCAAGTGTTTTGTCCAATCTTTTCTAATACATCCTTGTCTTGTGCCTTCTTCATTTTCTTATGAAACTGTAGTTTTTCTATTGTACTTGAGGCTACTGTAACGGGTGGTGTTGAAGCTGCATCTGGTATGCCTTAATGCAATAAATACAAGTACTATCCAATATTTGTCTTTTAATTGGGATAAATACTTTTAAGCTCCCCCTATAGATCTAACAAAACAAAATATGGACACATGTAATAGGTTGTCCTGCAAATGTATACTTTAGTATAACCCCAAGGCCATATATGTGACCTTATGTGTGAGAATGGTCATCTCAATGATGAACCTGAAATGTAAGCAGTTATGGGATTCTTTGGATGTTTAGCTTATTTGCTAAATCCTTTGGGGAGACAAAATAAAACTCCATATCTTCTTCTATCACACAAACGAGACATTGGTGGCTCTCTCCCACAATGACATATGGAACACTTTTGCCACATATTCTGAAGTGAAGATATATGATCCTTGTGTGACTGTCTTCACCAAAACTCTCTTTTGCAACTCAACAAGCTACTCATTCACATCAGGGGACAAGGGTTATCGAACTCCATAACAAAGATGCAAACTATAACAACCCAAATTTTTCTTGCCACATCTACGGTTGAAGGTTGTGTTGACATCTAGAACTGCTTGAGTTTTTCAAACTCCACCATGGTTGTTGAAAAATCTTGAGATGGAAGAAAGCTATAATGAGAAGGGTGTACGATCAAGCAAGGAAGTGAATGATGAGAGCTCTGTGGAAACAAATTGCAATGTAAAATAAGGTTTGGAAAAGTACTTGGCACTAAGAAAAAAAACTAGGTAACATGCAAAAAGATTACATGTCGAATTATGGTTACTTAATTCAAGAGTTACACGGATCGAGATGAAAGGGCAGCTAAATTAATTAAAGCAAATCACATCCCATAAATAAAGAATTTATGCATGAGGGATATTGCACGTTACTTGATGCATGCACACCACATGGATTCACATTGTTGTCAAGCGAAGGTGTAACAAAAATTGTGTACACCAGTGCTATCTTTGAGAGTTTACCAAATTAGGGTTTTATTTTGAACTCATTCACTCATCATACATGTCATTGATGGAAAATCTAGAATAAACAATTCCACATTCGAAAACTGACCTGGTTCACCATCCACGGTTCTCCAAAATCTACTTGAGATAGAAAGTCTACAACTATGTTTTTACTTTTGGGCCTATGCTGTATGGTGAAATCAAACTCTTGCAATAACAGCATCCATCTAGCTAGCTTCCTTGTCAGGTTGGGTTTACTTACCAAAGACACCAATGCTTGATGAGCAACATGATGGAAGACAAAATGATTGCCCAAAAGGTAATGCTTAAACTTATTAAACCATAACTAGGGCTTCTATTTCTATTATGGAGGAATAATTCTTTTCTGTACAGAGATAACATCTGGCTTGCATAATAAATTGGATGGTACCAGCCTCTCTAGCTTCATGCATCAGTACACTTCCAATTCCAACATTTGAAGCATCCAAAAAAACATGAAACAACTTCTTCATCCACTTTAGAGGTTATACGATCGGTGCCACTGCTAACATTAACTTGAGATGTCAAAATGCCTACTTACATTTATTATTCCATATGTTTTGAGTATCCTTTTTTATGAGCATATACAATGGACATGCCACATGTGCCAAATAATGGAGAGACCCTATCTGTTATTTGATTTACTTGGTTTGTGTAAGGAACTTACCCCAGTTCTTTAATGCTGCATGGAACTTAAAGGCTCACTATAACAATCACCTTCCTGGGATCCATTGCTAGTCCTTCCTCTGAAACTATGTACCTTTCTTGGTTTACGCAAGGAACCTACCTTAGCTCTTTAATGTTGCATGGAACTTAAAGGCTCACTATAACAATCACCTTCCTAGGATCCACTACTAGTCCTTCCTTAGAGACTATGTGACTAAGTAATGCCCCACTTCTCACTAAAAAGGCACACTTTTCTAGATCTAGGCTTAATTTGGTTTCTCATCACTTTTCCACACATAGTGTCAAGTGTTGAAGATGCTTAGAGTGCTTCCCAAACACACTAAAATCATCCATAACACCCCATGAATGTTGTGAGATAATCATAAAAGATTCCTTGAACCATTCTTTGAAAAGTAGCAGGATAATTATTTCAATCCAAATGTCATAACATTGGAGACAAACACCCCCAATTATCAAACAAAAGTTGTTCTCTATGTCTACATGAGCTATCAGAAATCTCCAAATGTTATCTAGGATCAATTCCACCTTGGAATTTATTTTTTGGTTTAGCCACTTGAGTTGGTTTGATTTGGTTTAGCTTGTAGTATGCATTAAGCTTAAGCTTATGTGTTATGCTTAAGCTTAAGCTAAATGAGTATGCTCAAAAGCTTAATGCATCTATGAAAGGTAGTGGAAATTATGGCTACATTTATTTTTTTGTAATCCACATGCACTCTCAACTTCCCATTCTTCTTGGGAACTATTACAATTAGTGAGACCCAATTAGCTCTGTTAATTAGGTAGATGAAACCCACTTTTAATAGCTTGTTCTTTTGTGACAAGCATAATTCAGATTCATCTAGTATATCTGCTGCCAGATTGGTATTTCATTCTCCTTGAGATTGACCTTGTGTTGCTAAAAACTAGGGTCAATGCCCTTTGTATCTATATACCTCCATGAGAATGCATCCTTATATGTGGTTAACAACCCCTACAATTTTTTCCTCTATTCATTTGTAAGCTTAGCACGTACTTGGACCATTTGAGGATTCTACTCATCTCTTATATTCATTTCAAAAAGTTCATCCTCTTGAACGTGACCACCTTTTTGCATGTCCCTCTCTCGTGCTTCTTCCACAATAATCAGTGCTTTAATCTCTAAACCTCAACTTCCTCTTTTTCTTGAAAAGCTTTCTTAGCTATGTCCCCTAGATTTTCTAGTGCTTGGTCTACGATTTTCTTCCCCTTATGATTTTTTTTTCTCATCATCCTCCACTCCTTCCAACGAGTTAAGTCCTTCTACACATAGAGAGGATGGACATACGGATCTACTTTTCCTTTGGAGAGAACTGAGATTTTGACCTTTTTCTTTCCTATGTAGATGGTAATCCAGTCTATTTCCCAGTTCTAGCAAATCTTACCATGTCACAGCCATGGTCAGCCCAACAACATCGAATATGCTCTAGAGTTTTCCTTCATCCATAGGATGACAAAAGATACTAGAAATTAACAATCAGCTACACACTAATCTATACAATGCCAATAGGTATTAACTCTTCATTGATTTATCATCTTATTTGCAAATGGTGTCGGCATCTTTGTGATCCCTAAACTTGGACCATTTCCTCTAACATCACATTGACATCAGACCCTCCATCTAAAAGGACTCTTGACACTATCTAGCCCCTTGAATACTATTGTAACCTTTTGGAACTACTTTGCCAAAGTCCAGCATTGGTTCTACTGATCAGCATTGCACTCCATTAACTAGATTGCTACTAAATTGGGCTTCCACTAAATTCTCCACTAGCACAATCCTTCTCAAAAGTTGTTACCGACACTAAATAGAGGAACTAATCCAATGCAATGTTTAACTTAATTTTTTCAAGATCCTCCTACAAGTCATATTTAGACACTAGCTAGCTAGCTATCCCTTGCTTCCAGATATCTAAGGTGAAATATCTACCCCTTTCTTGATAGAGCACTACCCCTGGAATTCCACTATCTAACATGAAATATCTACCCCTTTCTTGATAGAGCACTGCCCACTATCTTTCCCTTGGATTAACTTTTGGCCTCCCTCTTTCTTCTGGACATCAATAATTTGCTTTGTTGAGTCAGACATCTCCTCTACAGCTTTATTGACTCTCCAGTGCTTTCGGCAATTTCTAGAACTGCTTTGCATCTTGGGTCCTTTCTTTCTCTAGAGATTTACTAGCTCCACTGGTTAATCCATGTGCTTTTGGCACTGCTATGCACCTTGGGTCTTTTTTTCAAACTCAATACTTCAAATGTACACACCATATTGGTTTCCTTTTGTGTCGAATGGCCTCCAGACTAACTTCTACCACCACCTTTCTTGGCTAAGGAGCTTCTAAGCATTCCAAAACATGCCCTATGCTTTTTGCACCATCTTGGCTATTTGGTCTCGTGCTTCTCCCAATTTTGGGGTTTTTTCTTCATCCTTGGTCCATTTGGATTCTTTGGGTGAACTACTAGGCATGAGTGGTGGTCTACCATATGGCACAATAGGGTGTGAGCTTACATTCCTCCTTGGTATGACCTTGATTTGAACACTTTGCTCACCATACATCCAATTGAAGTCTAGATCTAGCCCCAATCCATCCAACCCAAATCCAACTCTTCATGCACTCCCACGTTGAAGCTTAGCCCGTGCTATCACCAATCATTCTTCAATCGTCTCTAGCTTCTGGCTTTTCTTCTTTTAATTCTTTTTCTTGGAATTTAAATCCGACTCCGCATCTAAGTCATTATCCAAAGTATCTTCCTCTTACTCATCCACTAAGAAATCTTCATCCCGCTTCTTGTTTCCCTTCTTAGAAGTTGAATTTCCCCATATAACTACACTCCGATCTTTGAGCAGCTTCCACCAACCTATCAACTCCACTAATCATAAGATCAACAGATGCTACTGTAGGATTTAATTTCTTCTACAACCCATGAGAAAACCATTCTCCCATCATAAGCGCCTTAGTTGGCCTATCTATAAGATATCCACACGACTCCACAAGATACCAAATTTAGCCATATAATCTTCTATTGGTAAGCTTTTTTGCTCCAAACGGCATGATTTTTCCAAGACACGTGAGGTTTTCTTATCCTTCCAAAATTAGTGCAAAAATGCATTATGTAGAGCCGTATAAGTGGGAAAATGATTAGGGATATACTGCGTATATGCCAATTGCTTAGTTTCCTATCAAAGGTACCACTAAATGCATTGTGCTTCTGAATTTTCAGAACTAGAGACTACATGACATTGGCCAGTAGTAGCCAAATATTCTCGAAATTAGCTACATGTATATCCGAATCCTCCTTCTTCTTACCATGAAACTTTGGATACTTGAGGGGTAACTATTGAGGTAATGGCGTGCCTGTAATAACCAACTAGACTTGAGGACACTAGGAGACTAGCAGTCGAAAGACCAACTAAGCCTAGAACCACCAGATGATGTGGAAAAGGAAGTTACGTGCTGATTTTCCAAAACTAGAAGTCTAGAAATCAAGAGATTCCTAGTCGTTTTTGAGAAAGTCAAAGGTGACTTCCACTACAAGCAGACATCCTTTGTATGCTCATTGACTATATCGCCATCTTTTGCAAGCTTATCCTCCTCTTCTTTTGGCTCATAGTCTTTGGGAGTCAGATATTCCTCTTTCATAGGCTCATCCTCCTGGCATAGACTCTCCAAACCTCATTCCCAGTGTAAGGCATCTGCCAATGCCACGTCGATGCTCCTAGCAAGCATCATAACATTGTCTGGTGTCTGGGTGATGGCCTCTACTATACCACCAGAGCAGGGACACAAGAAGAAGACACAACGGGATTAGAACTGGGGGACACTGGAATCCCAACTCTAAGGACACCAATCAGACCTGCAAACAACTATCCTTAGCCCTCCAGCTGACTCACTTGGACACTTCAACACCCTCCCAACCTCCCTTTCTGATCCAGTTGCCTCCTCCAGCTATCCTACCAGGTCAGCTCTCACCTCCAACAAATGCTCTAATTATACACCTTGAAGCCTCTCCTGACCACAGCTGACAACCAGCTGATATAACTGTTAACTTTGATGGAAACAAAGATGCACTCACTCACTCACTTAATGTTCTCACAAATTAAAGAGAACACAAGGGGGAGAGAGAGTGTAGATGGCTAGTTCACTTAGAGTAATAGCTCAAGGTATAATGAAGTACGAAAATGAGCAGTAACCCTAAATTGAGGATGAGGTAATCCTAAGGTGTCCTTTCGCACCTAGATGGCTATGGGGAAAAACCCAATGGGATAAAAGTTCCCATGTCATAAGTGCATGACCTCACAGTGTAGTACTACCAAATATCTAATAGAAGTCATCTCATCCAATACAAATCTAAAGCACAAAACTTCGGGGCCGAGTAAAGTGAGGACTTCTCTAGAGGAAATAACTTCTAGACCAAGAAGCTCTATTTGGTAAGAGGAGAATTTTTATTCTATTATATAAGGGAAACTACCTGCAGACTTCCCTCCAAATTAGATCCAATAAGGGAGGAACATCTAGCTTACATAGGAACAAGAACCATTAGGCAAGAAACTGTGCCTTTAGAAAGAACCAAAAAGGTAACCCAAGTTGAGCTAGTCATACCAATCCATTTAGGAGATAGGAAACTGCAAGAATTGAGAGCCATGAACATAGAGCTAGTCGTACCAATCCATTTAGGAGATAGGGAACCACAAGAATTGAGAGTCATGAACATAGAGCCTCAAGCATACCCATTAAAGGAAGGTTGAGATGTTCGGGCCCTTTAAGAGGTGTCATTAGGAATTTTAAGCAGTTTTGCTTAAAGTGTTAACTTACTTTAACTAGTCACTCTCTCACTGTATATTTTTATAGGTATAGTAGCTTATGATGTGACCTATTTGATGTGACCTATAAGATGCATACTCATGATTACTTTTTATTCATATCTTGGAGTCACTTTCATTCACTTTTTAATCCCCCCCCCCAAAATTCAAATTTCATATTTCAAACTTTTGACTCCTTTCACTTCTTTCTTCTCTCTTCTCCTTCTCTTGTTTCCCTCCTCCTCCCTCCTTCACTAGCTTCCCCTCCTCCTCCACTCCACTTGTCACCCCTCCTCTATTACTCCTTCTCCACTCCTCTCCCTCATGCATGCTCTCACCCACTGTTGCACCTATGCGCCTCCTGTTATCTACATCACCTATACCACTCACCAAGGCTTTTTCTCACATCACTTCTCTTCTTTGTAATCTACACACTTCCATGAAGATTTTTCTTATATGATTCCTCTCCTTCTTGTTATGCACATCACCTATATCGCTCATTTAATACTTTTCCTTGCATCACTTCTCTTCCTTGCATTCTTCATACTCCCTTGATAGTTTTCATAGGTCATTTTCCTTCCCTTGAGGCTTTTCTCCTAGGATTCTCCTCTCCCTTACTCTGCAAAATGTCTCTCCAAGATATCTCTAACAAATTTTCCAATTTTAGGTTGTATGTAGATCTTGACCATGTACGCACGTCTTTTGGAGTACTAGAGGTGGTCGAATCTTGCATACCGAGAAAAAAATAGTAAGAGCATTTATCTCTTTAGGCAAATTATAGGATTTACCCAATGGATCCTCTATCAAGTGCTCCATTATGTTTCTACACTTTTTTGGGTTTGGACTCAATGGAATTCTTGGATATTGTTAACCACATTGGCTAACATTACTCTGAATGCACGGCAATACGTTCGAGCCATATTTTTTATACTACATAATGCGCTTCATGTAAAATGATTACGACTTGTGTAATGCCGAAAGATAGTCAAATCTGAGCTTAAAACTTGTGTAATGCTAGTAATGTTGTATACTTAGACTAGGAAATTGGCCTAGACTAGCTATTGGGCCCCTAGACATTACTTGGGTGGCCGAGCATTATACATATAAGTCTTGTAAATATAAGACAATTTGACTAATGAGAAAAGACAAAATTCCATTCTCACAATTGAGTTTAATTTTTCTTGCTCTTGTGATTGAAGTTGCTTGTATGCTTTCTCTTCTTCTTTGTTGCATGCATGTCAATAAAATTTAGAGAGAGAAAAATACACATGTAAAAATTTAGGATATATAAGGTATTAATTTGACCCTAGAAAATCTAGGATCCATGAGTCAAGATGCATTTGGAGAATTTAGACTATAGAAGAAATTACGGATAAACTGCAGAAAGAATAAGGATTGGACCTAGATTCATGGTGCATTTTTTTTATTTTTCTTTTGTTTAAAGCATTTGGGAAGGTTCATTGACATTAGTAAAGGTTCGTAATAAGCAATGGAAAAATCATGTCTTTCTCTAGCGTGGAAAACCAAGTTCTTTTGCATGGCATGAAAAACTAAGTTTTTCACAATGAAATTTGAAGTTCATTTCTGACTTTCTACATTATTTGGGGTCTATCATGATGTAGTAGAGATGAGAAAAATGTGGGTTCAAAGGTCTCACCATAGTAAATGCCTTTTTCCTATACATAACCCTTTGCAACAACAAGCCTTACTTTATATCGCTTGACACTACCGTCAGCTTTACATTTGAGCTTGTAAACCCATTTTGTGCTAATGGCCTTCTTGCACGACAACTCCTGAGTACCATCTTTGAGTAAAGCATCATATTCAAATTGTATAGCACCACTCATCCATTTTTGTCATTCCTTTGCTTCATCAAAGGAGACAGGTTCGAGAGAACCTGCACGTGTTCTTCTAGGTAAAGGAGTGGCCGATTTACTGTCACGTAGTGTTTGCACCAACCATTTTGTCATAATTTTTTACTCCTTAATTTTTGTTCTTTCCTCATCAACTGCATCATCCACATTTGCCTCACTTTGAGTACCCAAATGCTCTACATCAATCGTCCTACATTAAAGAATGGAAGGAGAGTGTCGAATATGTCCTACAAACATACATTTTGCTGTTTTTTACACAAAATCAAGGGCTGAATTGCATTTTCCACAAATACCACATCTCTACTCACAAGAATCTACTTGATAGCAGGATGATAGAGATAGTAACCTTTACTTTCCGAGCTATAGCCCACAAAAATACATTTAACAACCTTATCATCAAGCTTGCTTTTGCTCAGGCACAAGTATGTAAGCAAGACAACCACAAATGTGTAAGTGAGCCATAGAGGGCTTTCTACCATTCCAAGCCTCAAAAGGCGTAATTATATACAAAGCCTTTGTAGGACGCTTGTTCAAAACATATGTTGTACACATGATTGCTTCTAGCCAGAAACCATGAGGTAACTCGTGACTTTTGACCATACAATGTGCCATCTCCATAAGAGACCACTTTTGCATTCAGTTACACCATTTTGTTGAGGTGTATAGGGCATAGTACATTGGTGTTTTATCCCATGATCAGCCATGTATGCATGAATCTCCTTAGACATATACTCCCTCCCTCGATCAATACATAGGGTACCAATCTTACATGTAGAAACATTTTCAATCATAGAAACAAAGTGCTTGAAGCACATAAAAACCTTTAAATTCTGTTTTAATGATATACCCAGATATATCTGGAATGAATGTGACAAAATAGAGGTAGCCCCCAATAGATGGTGTCCTCATAGGACCACATACATCACTATGTATAAGCTACAATTTTTGGATAGCTCTAACTGAACCATCTTTGGGAAAGGATTCCCGTTGCACATTGAATACAGCCCTCACAAACATGTTTAATAGGGGCTTCAAGATGTGGCACGTCAACACCATGTCATGCTTATACAAACGCAACAAACTGCTAAAGTTCAAATGACCAAAGCCTATATGCCACAACTTAGCATCACCCATTTTACCTTTGTGGTGGCAGAGATTATATATATAGCGTGCTTTTGTCTTTCATTTGCATCTAGCCTGTAAAGGCCATGAGACAAAGTACCAGAAGTAACAATTGTATTGCCATCATTACGATCATGAACAATACATCTGTCATCCACAAACCGTCAATGAATAAAGCACCAAAAGCAACAATTGTATTTCCATCACTACGATCATGAATAATATATCTGTCATCCACAAACTGAACCACTAAGCCAACCTTAGTAATCGAAGCGACAAATAATTTCTTCTTGATCCCTGGTACATTTAATACATAATTGTTTCAGCATTTGCAGCAATGAGAACAATTTTACCAACTCCTTTTACATGATATAAGGAGTTGTTTGCATATGTAATAGTGTTTCCCTGTGGAGCAAATTCAAGTGATAAGAACAAACTATGACGATGAGAAGTAAAGTGCTTACGAGCACCATTGTTAAAATACGAGACAGGTACATCTATAATAACCATGCATATATACTTATGCAAAGGGTCAAAACTGCATTGCACACAATGAAAGGCCAATCATCATGTGCATAGTTTGCAGATTTGTTGTTTTTTGCATTAGAGACTGATGCATCAGCTCCAGCCATGCCCAAGTCTTTCTTTTTCTCCTTCTCCAGCCGCTTCCTGCACTCATTAATGTAGTGACCATGTTTCCTACAATAGTTGCATTTGCCCTTTTTCTTTGGCTTGTCGCCTTCCTCATCTACAGGCTTATCCCATGACTCTGATTTTAGCTTGTGACTATAATGAGGAAAGGATTTACCTTTACCTCCTTGTTGACTGTGGTAGCAAAAGCCTGATCTCCTGTATGCATGACATGTTTGTTTTGCTTGGATTGCTCTTCTTGTAAGAGCATAGAAACCAACTCCTCAAACTTCAAGGCATTTGGATTTCCTTTCATCATAAGTCTGATGGTAGAAGCAAAACTTTGATATGAGTTCGGCAACACATCCAAGATGGTAGGCACCAATGAACTGCCAAGATATACTTCATCAACACACTGGCCAACTGCTCCTTAAAATCCTTGATTTTTGTAAGGATATCCATGGAGTCTCCCTCATTCATATGCTATAACTCTAATTACTTACGTAGATAAGCAACACATGCTTTATTACATACTTGGTACAATGATGCAAGTGTATCCCAAGCATGTTTAACAGTCCTGCATGATTGAATGTGAGGAATGATGCTCCTCTTGACTGACAAAGCAAGCAACGCATGTGCTTGCGCATCCATCCCACTTTGTTTGTTCCTGCATAGGAGGTATACTATCATATGGTAACGTACCATGTGAAACTGAGTCCGTGTCTGCAGATGTGCCTTATACATCATGTTCATCAGAGGAACCGAGATGTTTCTCAGTACTAACCACAACATTCCATAGCCCTTTGGCTACTAATACATGCCACATCATATAGGACCACCATAACAGGTAGTTGGTCCCGTTAAGCTTATCCTCAACAGGATAACATCCGAAATACATCACTATCTACCATTTCTGATAATACCCAAGCAAGTAATCACGCAACCTACAAGCTAAGTAATCCTTTGATGCAACCAAGGCGGCTATTAATAAGGCCATTGACAATGGAGACCTGCAAGGTGTATAAAAGAAATGCAAAGTAAAGTAAGTAGAAATTTTACTTGTAAATTTAGAGATCGATGTCGCTAGACATGATCGATGTCGCTAAAGTGTAGCTCGTAGACATGATCCGGTGTGGTGAGTGTTTGATGATGCTGTCACATGTATTTGCATACTTGTCTGTAGATCTGACAATACTACTCCAAAATCTGATGAAGAACAGTGCAAATTTGGTCCCCCCGAAGATGTTTGCAAGAAACTGAAAACCACGCCTCCTAACACTAGATTTTATGTGTGTAATATATCATACTATATCCATAAATGAGAATGTCAAACATCCTATAAGTTTAATTGTAATTTGACATTAAAAAAGACCTTTCTTAATGCTCGTTATACCCATTTTCTCCCAACACTAGATTTTATTTGTGTAATATATGAAATTGTATCCATAAATGAGAATGTCAACATCCTATAAGTTTTATTGTTATGAGTTATATCTTCATGTGGATGGTGCACAAAAAAATTCCCGCCCAATAGCATAGAATAAGAAATAGCCTATTCAACGCTATGGAGTAGTCTTGTACCTTTACGAGCCACTTTACAAATATCATTCTTCTCACAACATTCACGTGGAAGCTTTTACATGGCAAACCATCTATGATATTAAGCAATGAAGCCTTCCATTTTCTTTGCACATTAAAGATTCAAAACAAGCAGTTTTGTGCATGAGGTGGTAGCCAAATTGGGATGGCTCTCTTGTCAGATCCACAACAAACTACATGGAAGGGGTTCATCTCAAGGGAAGGATGCATTAAACCAAGCCTTATTATGTTATCCAGGAGCACCATCTATCTACATCTATACATTGCTTGCTTGGATGAAAAATAATAATAATTATTTATTGTATGTTGCCCGCCCGGTAGCCAAACACCAGAAAATGTCATGTCCGTGGACAACGTGGAGCCGGCTGTAGTGTGAATGCAGTGTCAGCGTATGCGCTAAATATATGGGACAATGTAGCCAAATGTATGGGACAATGTCAGCATATGCGAAATCGTAGCTAAATATATGGGACAATGTAGCCAAATATTGCCGGCCGCTGTTCTATTTCTTGGAGTTTCGCATCAGGACGCAGTATATCGCCATCGCCATGGGACTCCAGGTATGGTGTTTTTCTGATCGACATGAGCGTTTTCTGTGTATTAGTTTATGTCTGTGGTGGTTTCGGTTGCTCGTGTAGCTTGTGTCTCTGCTATCCCCCATGATCTTAGGGTTCGTGAAGCTCAGGTTTCCCATGCAACTAGGGTTTCTGTGTTTTGTGCTTCCATGAAACTTCCGCTGCTCAGTTGCTGCTCATGAAGCTGGCGTTTCTGTGATGCTTATGGAGTGGAGTGGTGTTTCTGTGATGCTGATGAAGCTGGGTTTCTATTGAAGGTAGAGTTTCTGCGATCCTTATGGAGTTAGGGTTTCGGTGATGCTTATAAAGCTGTACTTCTCATGAAGCTATGATCTTAAGGATGCCCATGAAGCTACGATGCGTATAAAGCTAGGTGCTCATGAAACTAGGGCTTCAGTGATGCTCATGATATGAAGTTAAGGCTTCTGCGATGCTTATGAATCTAGGGCTCATGAATTTAGGGATCCTCATGAAGCTAGTGTTATGATGCTTTGGAAGCTAGGATGCTCAATCAGTGATGCCAATGAAGCTATCATGTTTATGAAGGTGAATGTAGCAATGATGCTTATGAATTTAGAGGTTCTGTGACACTCACGAAGATAGGCTTTTGTTATGCTTATGGAGCAGGCCTGGGTTTCTGTGATGCTTCTGAAGCAACGGGTTCTGATTAGTCTCTCTGTGTTTCTTGCAGACGTAAAGCTTCATTTTGTGTGTAGGGTTTATCTGATCCATAGGAAGTTTCTTCTTATGCTGAAGATTTACTTTTCTATCTGATCCATAGGAAGTTTCTTCTTATGTTGAAGATTTGCTTTTCTTTTCTGTCTTGAAGGAGGACTTTGAGAAGGCATCCAAGGATGCTCTGACCCTGCCAGCTACCACCACTGATGCTGACAAACTAATCCTGTATGGATTGTTCAAGCAGGCCACAGTTGGTGAAGTAAACACTAGTAAGATAAGATCTTGAACTGGATATGGCTGATTTGTCACGTAATGGATACCTACTGCCTCTAATGAGACATATCTTTTATTTGTTACAGGTCGTCCTGGGTTTTTTGATGTCAAAGGTAAAGCAAAATGGGATGCCTGGAAAGGGTTTGCAGGTATGCCTCTTACCTATCGTGCCAGAAACCTTCAGGGCCTTTTTTTTGGGCTTCAGCAGGCTATCTACGTCATGTGCTGGTCATTGTAGGTAAGTCAAAGGAAGAAGCGATGCAGGAATACATTACCAAGGTGACCCAGCTGAAGGAAGCTTGAAGGGTTTTCATGAGTTGCAGTTGTACAGATTTATCTTAAGTTATTATAGCAATGTCCTATTAACATACATTATTATTTGCACAAATGTTTACCTCTGATCCTCAAGCATCTTATCGAGTTGGCAAAGTTCTATTAATGGTGTGGACAAATTTTGATTAGCATTAGAGTTGCATCCCTTTTTAGTAAAATGACATGCATAAGCTATGAAGTTTATGCTAGTGAAAGGCCGCACTCTTTCTGGCCTTTGCTAGTTAGATGTACACTTTTTGATCTTTGACTTGTGGGTGTTTTTGCAAGCTAGTTAAGTGGTGCATAAATTGGTGTGTCTCTTCTCTTGTGCTGTGCTTAGGGACATGCTTTCGAATTTCTTTTTGTGCCTGAAATATCCTCCAACTAACAGGTTAACGTCATTCTTCGTACTTTTTTCCTTGTCTGAGGTCCCAGGGTAGGGATTTGGGTCAAATGGATGAGCGTCACATATTGCCATGTTCAATTATCACTTGTACGTCATGAGATTAATGCTGCTGAGTTTCATTCCATCCCAGGATTGAAGTGTAACACCTACTCTTGGCTACCAAGACTTGGGAGAAACATGATTGAGGTGCTGTGGTTGGTGTTTTGACACTTTAGGGCATGGTGGGAATGACCTTATTGAACCACGCAAAGTTCATGTGTCATTATGTTTTGAGACTGTATGCTGTTAACTTTTCAAGGATTAAAGGGAAGGGTAATTTATTTTTCTGAATCAAAATTTAGTTTTAAAAGATGATGTTTGGAGTCCATGTTGATATGCAGTCTTTTTCTGTTAACACTCTATGCATTGGCAAGTGTGAAACTACTCGGAAGCATTGTGCTGTGCCTAACAGAATTAGGGTAGAGTCTACAATATTCCCGGAGGAATGCCAGTAGATGTCTCTACTTATTTTGCATAGTTGGAGTCCCACTTGCAATTGTGCATGGCATGTCCCATCATGAATGGCACAGCGTGCAACTAGATGTAAAAAGTGGCTGCTCATATGACTCCATATAGAGGGTGTGGGAGTGAGCGCAATGGAAGAAGTTGCCACAAATGATCCACATTTGTGCGAGCAAATCTTTCAATAGATGGCCGAGAGCTGCAAGGGTTGCCTTCCTGACAAGAGGCAAAGTAAACCTCGAATCTACATGTCTCATTCTCATCCAAATTCTGATCAATTGCTCTTGTTTGGGCTGAGGCCATTGCTATGATTGCATATGTATGTGAAGAGTGCTTCATTAAGGCATGGAAGCTAGTTAGGGAGCTGTGACGCTGGGCTTTCCTCAATGACTATGATCTCCATAAGCTCCTAGCCAGATCTGTGATATGGAATAAACTAGGGAACTGTGAGGCATGGCTTTCCTCATCGACTATGATTTCGGCAATGTCCATGGCCTGCCCATAGACTATGCAACCTTGTTTAAATAATAAAGTGAATACTTATGCCATCCTAGCACTGCTTCCTAAGAGCAGCGTGTTACACACATACAATCCCCTTTCACATATGCTATTCAGGTATTGCATGCTGCGGGTTAAGGTACCTGTATTAGGTTCCAAGGCTGCCGAGCGAAAATAGAACTCAGAACCCTTTTGTTGTCTAGATGTGCCAACGAGGTTGCACCCTCTCAAATGTAACCTCCCTAAGCCTTTTTTTCGTGGAGGTGCGAATGAGGTACCACCCTCTCAAATGTAACCTCGCTTCAAGAGCAGCCAACTAAGCAGGGAAACCCTCCTCTATTGCTAGACTCCTACCTTACTAGAGGGATTGTATCTGTGCACAAGGAGTGCACCGGAAGATGGGAATATAGAACTCATGTAAGTTATTTGTTCAGATAATGAAAAATATACTTATTTAACAGATGATGAGCAATAAGTTGTTTTACATGAGAAAAAAGGGCACCCAAAGATTTCTACTCTTATCTACTACAGATTTGGCATTCGATGGTCTGCAATTCATGGACACATGCTACCATAATATTTTCCGGATGCCAGCATGTGGAGGTGGCGCAAAAGAAAACTGAGTAGATAGTTCAAAGTTATGATCTGGAGGACCATGTTCATGGATGCAACATAGGCAAGCACATCATCCTCTCATCAATATTTACATGTGCTACATAGAATGGATGGCTAGACCAGGGCACCCAAAGATTTCTACTCTTATCTACTACAGATTTGGCATTCGATGGTTTGCAATTCATGGACACATGCTACCATAATATTTTCTGGATGCCAGCATGTGGAGGTGGCACAAAAGAAAACCGAGTAGATAGTTCAAAGTTATGATCTGGAGGACCATGTTCATGGATGCAACATAGGCAAGCACATCATCCTCTCATCAATATTTACATGTGCTACATAGAATGGATGGCTAGACCCATTCATAACATTGACCTAAAATTTAAGAATAACTTTTGTCACACTAGAAAGCACATGACAACTATTGTCTCCCATATTCAAGGAGGCTTCCACTTCAAAGGGTCTATTTGAGTTCCATCAATATGGAAGAGGCATGTATTACAAAGACTAGTAGTGAATTAATATTTTTTTTTCTCCAATCTTCTTCTTTTTTGTGAGTTATGTGAGTTACCACAATTAGGTGAACTATATCATGCATTTCAAGTGTAAATGCACATGAGATGAGGGGTGTTGATGTTTCAACAATCCAACAAGACACTCACGAGAAAGTGTTGCTTGATGATCAAAAACTTCTTATGACACAACAAAATCAATCTTTCAACAACTTTCTAGACATGCTTGCACTTTCACAAGTTTCATTTCATAGGGAACATAACTAGGTACTCGATGAGAAATTCAATTATGGCATTGTTGAGAGTAAAATTAGATAGCCACTTGAATTAAGATAATGCTAACTAACACCCAACATTATGGTCATGATAAAGATCTTGCAATCAAGTTGGGAACACATGGCTTGATCAAATGGTTGTATCTAGATATTTCACAACAGACAAATGAAATAGCCTTAAAGATGTTGATAGTTTACTTCTCTTAACTTGTGTATGGGAGTGTGTGTGAGGTGAGAGGGGGGATGAGGACCCGTAGTCCAATGTGGTAGTGTAACGAGTGATGGAACTAGCTTCTCAAGGAGGGTGAAGCTCTTGGAGCCCACCTCGCAGCTTGAGCTTTGATGGAGTCCCGACAACAGTATTTGGAGTAGAGGTAGAGTTATTCTCTCATCTCTAAGCCTGTACATTTTTGTCATCGCTATTTCTTTTATCTTTTTTCTCTAAGTCTAAATCTATGGAGATCTCCATAGCTTGGTGTGGATTAGTGGTGAGTCCACAAAACACATACGGTTGGATGTGTTTCTTCCCCCCCCCCCCACGCCCCCCCGCCCCCACCCCTCCCCTCCTTCAAATTGTTTTTTTTTGGTGTGAAGTAGCTAGATTCATTGCATAGTTGCATCAAATAAATTCAGATCTGAGACAATTTCTCATTTTAGGTAATCTGCAAGCATTTTGGATTTTTTTTGCATTCTATTAAATGTCTATATAAATTATTCTAATTGCTTGTATAATTGGGTGCTTGATTTATTCTAAGGAACCCAGAATATACACACACATGAATACACATTTGCTTGCAAATCTAAAAAATAGAAAATCTACACTTGTTTGTATCGACCCTATAAATGTCAATGTATGGCTAGAATGGTACATACAGTTTGAAACAATAAATCATGAGCAAGTTTAATGGACTAATCATTGTGTGACGTGGCATCTTATCCGTATGTCACCTGAACCTTATTCGTACATTTTTCAATTGTGGGTGGACAACTTAAAAAGATACATCATTACGTAGACATTTCTATTTTGTATTATCCGGACAATTACACTGGTACATTGTACAAGTTCAACTTGTACAAGTACATTTCTAAAAAGTAAGTTGAAATATTGAGCCAAAAAGTGTGTGTATGTTTGTAATTATACATCGTACATTTCCAATGTACACATACAATTATTCGTATATACCTCTCCAATTGTGCCCCCCCCCCCCCCTTGCTAGTGTCATAAGATGTGAGGCATGCCATGGTATTGCTATGTTTGCATATAAGCATCTATCAACCCAAGACATCTAGTGGTGACCATCATATAGGCTCTTATTGGCATGTATCTATCAACCCAAGACATCTAGTGGTGACCATCATGTAGGCCCTTATTGGCATGTATCTATCAACCCAAGACATGTGATGGGTGACCATCATGTAGGCTCTTATTGGCATGACCAACCTCCTCCTAAATCTTATTGGCATGACCAAATCCCACTCCTAAATCCTTTCCTAGTTGATCCTTTCCTTTTGTAAGTCAATGGGTGTCACTAAGTTGGTCATGATTGTGTTGGTAGTCTTCATTTGTGACCACTTCTCACAAAGTTGGTCATGATTGTATTGGTAGTCTTCATTTGTGACTACTTCTCACTGATTACAAACACTCGCAAAGCATTTCAAACTTTTTCTATGTCTAGAGTAAGTGCTCAATCCCCCCAATTCATGGCTTGCCTATGTGTGTGAATGGCTAGTTTATTGTACGTGCTAATGTATTGCACACATCGATAGAAGTCACATCCTCGTGGGTTTTCTTCGGTGAGTCCTCCGAGGCCCACTTAACCCCATAGGTTTTCTTTGATGACTCCTCCGAGGCCCACCCTCTTCTGGGGTCTTCAAAAGAGAGTAGAAAATGGTGGAGAAGTATGCCACCTAGTACGCTTGTTGGCTTTGTGCTTCATGTATGGGTGGTAGAACATAGCACCAGGGCTGAAATTCGAAGGCTTACCTTACTTAACCTTGAATTTGAAGGCCATAACAACTAGAAATTTTTAAATTTTTGAAATAGTGGCCTTCTTTTTGCAGCCCTATTTTCTAAGAGGCCTTCTCTAGAAGGTTTGAAGGGCTTTGAATGAAGGCTTCAAATCTTAGCATTGTATAGCACCACAAATCTCATCATAAAAGGATAGGTTTGGTAAGGTCCATAGACTCACGGTACAGTGTAACAGACTTTTTCTCACCTCCGCTTTGGCATATCTGCTCCTCCTTGGTGTTGTGCTCGAAATAGGAGGCCATGGGGTACACTAAAAGCACATGCAGGAAGTGCTTATGAGCTAGAGAATCTTGGGATTGTTGTAATAATTAGATAGAGTATGCAAGAATTAATTGAGTGGTAGCTAGAGAATCCAAGGAGTGTTGGGGAAGATTGTGAAGGCTTGAAGTAATTTTTGAGAGAAAGCAATTTTTGGGAGCATGGCAAAATTTTCTAAGTGGTGGAATTGTGTAAAACTTTTGCTAGAGTTTTGTTACTATATAGACTTCCATGAAGCTAAAATGGGGGAGTGGGGTTTTTATAGGTGAACCTTTATGGAAGTAGAAGTTGACTTCTATAGGTATAGAAGTGCACTTCTTTGTTGGGTGTTTACTTCTATGTATAGAGAAGTGATGTGGCATAGACTTCTACAGATATCGAAGTGCAGGTTTCAAGATTTTTTTTTTCAAAAATGTAGAGGGGGTTAAAATATGCATTTTGGTATTAGATAGAAGTGTGAACTCTGGATAAAGACCTGCAAAAAACACCCTTCTGTCCACTGGATAAATTCCTGCACTTTCTTGATTTTTGAGAAGTTGAAGCCCTTTCCTACCGTCTCCACAAATCTCCTAGCCCAAGCTCTGATACCACTGCAACCGGAATCTTATTCTAGGAATTGATTGTGGAAAAGTAGAGAATTAATTCAATCATAAAAACCATTGCTTGTAAGCTTCAACTAAATCAAATCAATTGAAAAATTAAACACTTAAACAAAAATACTTAGCTCCAAAAAGACCATATTGGATGCAATCTTTCCCCCTCTTGTGCGTGGCCTCTCCCCACACAAGAGTATTTCTTTATTAGCTTTCCTTTTCACCAAAATTAGGCCATAGCCCCCAAAATACAAGATGTGCTTTTTAGCGAGCACGGCACTCTTCTTTAACAAAAATAGAGTGTCAAATTGGGACTAGGGTAAAGCCATAGGCTTTAATAAATTCCACAAAAATAAATGTATCTTTCCTAAAGTTCAAAATGGAAAAATCATTTAATAAGATTACAAGCTACTATGCTTGCCAAAAATGAAATGTGATGATCCAAGACATTTCTTCCAAAGTAAACTCTTCAATTCCCATAGTCTTCATCACCTGAAAATATAAGCCCAATTAATTATTAAATTAATCCCACAAATATTAAACAGGCACAAATCATCACCAACTCATGACTACCAGGCGTAAGTACCCCAGGAATCACCTTGCCATACAAACCTAACTGAAATAATCATAGGTGGCCTCAAACATACGTCATATACCGCACGTATTAATATTTATAGTGGTATCACCCACGATATTAACCTAGCCGGCATGACGCAAGAGTAATCTAGGCGTCCCCAAATTACTCAAGAGGGGATAAATAATATTTTTCTAGAGGACTTAAAATATATTCTCATGACATCCCTCTTGCTTGAGTTTGCAATTGTCCTCAATTGCAGATTTGCTGGGTTTGAAAAGAATGAAGAATTTCAGGGTAAACTCGGAAAAATTTCTCAGGCATCCATTTAGCATCTTCTTGTGGATGATTCTTAAAAGTCAAAAGATACTTGAAGTATTGATTACCTGTTCTTGTTGTTGTTATCTCTTGGTCAATGATAGCATCAGGAACTAAGACTTCTTCCTCTCCTTCAATAAGAGGTGGTTCCTCATATGTTGGGTGAGTAGGAAGTGTTTCTCGAAAAGGTTTCAAGAGATGGATATGAAAAGAATTGTGGATATTCCAATTAGATGGAGGCTCTAGTCTATAGGCCACATCATTAATCTTTTTGAGGATTTTAAATGGCCCATAATATCTAGGCGCTAGCTTCAGTGCAGGGAGTTTTTCCACACTCTTTAATCGACGTTTTTCAATTCTCAAAAGTACATAATCACCTTCTTGAAATGAAAAATCTTTGCGTTTCCTATTTGCTTGAGATGTATACTTCTCTTGAGCTCTTTGAATACAATCACGCACTTCAGATAGAATGCGATCAAAGTCTCTAACATATTGGTCGGCTGCTTCAATCTTATGAGAGAGTCTAGTAGCCGGAATAGGCAATGCTCTTCCATAGATAATCTCAAATGGTGCTCGACCAGTAGAAGTATGAGGAGTATTATTATAAGCAAATTGGAGTAGGTGTATGTACTTATCCCATGCACTAGGTTGCTGGGAAACATAGGCTCTAAGCATATCTAAGATAGTGCTATTTGTAACTTCAGTTTGTCCATTCGATTCCGGATGGAATGCCGTGGAAAAATCTAACTTAGTGTGCCTAAGTTTGAGAAAAGAGCAACCCAAAAGTGACTACAAAATTTAGAATCTCTGTCAGAAACTATCACTTTGGGTAGCCCATGATGAACAAAAATTTGCTTAACAAATATGTTCGCGGCTTACTGAGAAGTTAGTGTCTTTTTACATGGAATGAAATAGGCTTGCTTACTAAATCTGTCCACTATTGTCCAAATCATGTCATGGTGACTGGAAGTAGTAGGAAAGCCAGTAATGAAGTCCATAGACACTTGTTCCCATGGTCTATCAGGAATAGGTAGAGGCATAAGCAATCCTAAAGCTTTGCCTTTGTAGCTTTTAATTGTTTGGCAAATGTTACATTCAGCTACAAACTTAGCTACATCATTCTTCAAATGGGGCCAATAGAGTTCTCGAGAAACTACTTGAAGTGTTGCGGAAACTCCTCTATGTCCCACAAATGGTGGTTGGTGCATCTCTTCCAAGACAAGCTGTCTGTAAGGTTGAGTAACACACAATCTTTTCTCAAAGAAAAGATAGCCATCATTATGAGAATAACTTCCTTGAGGTGTCCAATTGTTTTCACGCAATTTAATCCATATTTGAGAAAAATCTGGATCAACTTCATAAGTTTCTTTCATGAGTACAAATGGTTCACTTTCAATTATAGAAATGTTGTTGATATTTGGTCTTCGACTCAAAGCATCGGCAACAACATTTTCTTTTCCAGGTTGATATTGAATCATAGGTTGGAAACTTTGAATGAAAGCTGCCCATTTGATATGTCTATCTGAAATAAGAGGTTGCGTAAGCAAATGCCTAATGCTTTGTTGGTCTGTCTTGATAAGAAATTCAGAGCCCATTAGGTAATGCTTCCAGATCTTTAAAGCATGCACTACTACTGCTAATTCCTTGTCATAAGTGCTATAATTTTGCTCTGCAGGCTTAAGCTTTCTACTTTGATAAGCAATAGGATGGTTGTCTTGCATAAGAACAGCTCCAAATCCTTTGCCACTAGCATCAGTTCACTACTATAAAGAATGGTCTTTGGAAATCAGGTAGTGTAAGAACTGGTGCTTGTGTTAAAGCATTCTTGAGTGTTGCAAAAGATTTATCTTGCTTATCAGTCCAATTGAAATTTGTAGCTTTCTTAAGGAGTTCAGTCAAAGGACATACAAGCAAAATTCTTGACGAACTTCCTTTGTTCATGCTCTTGTCGATCCTTGCTGAAAACAAGAATGTCATCATCAAAGAACACTATAACAAAACTTTGAAACTTAAGGAATATACGATTCATCATACGGCTGAAAGTAGCTGGAGCATTGGTTAAACCAAATGGCATAACCAAAAACTCATAATGACCAGTTTGGGTTCTAAAAGCTGTCTTGAAAATGTCAGATTGAGTCATACGGACTTGATGATACCCAGACTTTAGGTCAATCTTGCTAAAGACCTTTGATCCTCTAAGCTTATCAAGAAGATCATCTACCCTAGGAATAGGATATCTGTTCTTGACAGTAATCTTATTCAATGCACGATAGTCTACACACACATTCGGTAAGTTCCGTTCTTCTTCTTAACAAGAAGTACTGGAGCTCCAAAAGGTGAACTACTAGGTCGAATAAGGCCTCTCTCTAGCAAGTCTTCCATTTGGCTTTGGATTTCTCTTTGCTCTAAATTGTTGACTCTATAGGGAGCTTTACAAGGCGGGGAATTTCCAGGCAATAAGTCAATACTATGATCCTCAGGCCTAGACTTAGGTAATCCTGGAGGCAGATCTTCCATGAAACAGTCACTAAATTTGGAGATAAAAGAATCAAACTTTGGTCTTTTGGATGTGTCCAACTCAGCATCAAGCTGGTTAACCCATACCATATAAGTCTTGTCTCTTTTTCTTAGAGCTCTCTTTGCTTGAGTGTGACTCAACAAAGGACTCATTTCTCCTTTGACTTGACACTGGAGGATAATATTTTCATTGTCCTTCCTTAGAGAAATACTATGAGTGTCATAGTCTATAATAGGATTGTATTTGTGTCTCCAAGGCATACCCAAAATTATATCTACCCCTTGTAAAGATGCAACTAAGAAATCCCTCTTTTCCGTTAAAGGTTTGATGCATAAATCCAAATCTTTCACCACTTGCATGCAATTATACTTTGTTCCAGTAAATGCTGCTTTGACTTTATAGTGCGTAGGTGAAGAATGAAGATTTAATGCTCTAAGTACCTTTTCAGAAATGAAATCATGTGTACTACCATCATCATGCAAAATAAGAACTTCATGTCCATTTATCGTTCCTTTTATTTTAAGCAAAGAATGAACATGAGGTTTACCTTCTTGTTCTGAGTAATCTGGATCGGAATTACCCTCTTGCTTGAATGATTCTTCTTCATTGTCGTCTTCTTCAATCATGTTGACTCGAGCTGCTGCTACTGCTGCTGGTGTTGAATTCTTGGTACGCTCCGGACAATTCGGTGCTATGTGTCCTTCTTTGTAGCACTTGAAACATTTGATAGGAGATGTCTTCGGTTTGCCACCATTGACTTTCTTATTGGTACTCATGTTGCCTTTAGCCTCGTCCTTGCCTTTGTCATAACCTGGTTTATACATCCTCTTTGAAGCATAAAAAGATTTAGTAAATGGTTTAGAAGAAGTACCCTCATGTGCTTTAATCTCTTTAGGAAAACGATGTTCAATGGCTGAGTTTGAATTCTCGTCGTCTCAAACAAATCCCGAACGATTCCGCGTGATTCAAGAGTCTTGGGCTAGTCGAATTGTTGATGAAATAATTTTTCTGCACTTTGAAACCTACTGAAACAGTCTTGTAAACCTTGCCCAATATCTGTAATATTTTTTGAAATTTTTCAGAATTTTTCAGAAGCGATTTCGGAATTTTTTGGCCTTTTCTAGGTAATTTTCAAGCTTTATAAAACCTGTAAATCACTTTTCTGCACCGAGAAATTTTCAGAATTGGAAACCTTTGAATTTCTCCTCAAATTTGAAAATAGGGAAAAGTGAAGGCTCAAAAAGTTATGTGACTTGCATGGGGATTGGGAAAAGTAAGAAAGAGATTAAGATTATGGAGATTAGAGGTTATGGGCTTAAGCTCTTTTTTTTTTAATTTCTCCTCTCCACGCGTTTTTGCGCCGGCAGGCTGCTGCCGTGCGCCTCCTTGTCCAAAAGCTTGTTGAGATTTTTAAGATGGCTTTTACACAGATTTATTTGCTCCGTCCATTATAGGTTTGCTCAACCTTGAAGCTTTCTGATTTCTGAGAGTTACCCGTGAGGTTTTTGGCTATGAGGATTTCATCCATACGGTCAGATTTTGATTTCACTGAGTATTTGGAAAAACCACTTTTTGATAGAGAGGGATGGTTTTGCAGGGTGGTGAGTGGGTTTGAGAGTAGATCTAGTTTTGAATCTTTGACCTTTGGGTAAAGACCTGCAAAACACCCTTCTGTCCACTAGATAAATTCCTGCACTTTCTTGATTTTTGAGAAGTTGAAGCCCTTTCCTACCTTCTCCACAAATCTCCTAGCCCAAGCTCTGATACCACTGCAAACCGGAATCTTATTCTAGGAATTGATTGTGGAAAAGTAGAGAATTAATTCAATCATAAAAACCATTGCTTGTAAGCTTCAACTAAATCAAATCAATTGAAAAATTAAATACTTAAACAAAAATACTTAGCTCAAAAAAGACCATATTGGGTGCAATCTTCCCCCCTCTTGTGCGTGGCCTCTCCCCACACAAGAGTATTTCTTTATTAGCTTTCCTTTTCACCAAAATTAGGCCATAGCCCCCAAAATACAAGATGTGCTTTTTAGAGAGCACGGCACTCTTCTTTAACAAAAATAGAGTGTCAAATTGGGACTAGGGTAAAGCCATAGGCTTTAATAAATTCCACAAAAATAAATGTATCTTTCCTAAAGTTCAAAATGGAAAAATCATTTAATAAGATTACAAGCTACTATGCTTGCCAAAAATGAAATGTGATGATCCAAGACATTTCTTCCAAAGTAAACTCTTCAATTCCCATAGTCTTCATCACCTGAAAATATAAGCCCAATTAATTATTAAATTAATCCCACAAATATTAAACAGGCACAAATCATCACCAACTCATGACTACCAGGCGTAAGTATCCCAGGAATCACCCTGCCATACAAACCTAACTGAAATAATCATAGGTGGCCTCAAACATACGTCATTTACCGCACATATTAATATTTATAGTGGTATCACCCACGATATTAACCTAGCCGGCATGACGCAAGAGTAATCTAGGCGTCCCCAAATTACTCAAGAGGGGATAAATAATATTTTTCTAGAGGACTTAAAATATATTCTCATGACACTTCTACAAGCATAGAATTGACATGGCACTTCTACAGACAAAAATGTGTTGATGACTTCTTTAGGCGGAGAAGTGTGACTTCTATGCAGAGGTGGAAAAAAGGACTTCTATTGGCAAGGACTTCTTTGGGCATAGAAGTGACATGGCACATAAGTATAACATTCAAAATTTATAATTTTGGTGTTCTTTCAGTGATTTCCTCTTTTTGTACACTTAGTCACATTGCTTTTTCCCCTCCCAACTCAACTGCCTCCTTTGATTGTCTCCAACTCGGTTTACTTTCCTTAACATTTTTCTTTTTGATCAAGACTTAACATCTTTCTTTTGTTGAACAAGACTTACTTTATGGACTTGCTTTCCCTGACATTTCACCAACTTGTGTTACTTTATTTGAGATATTTTTTGCAACACAATGACTTAGAGCCACGTCTCACTCTGGGTTTATAGGGATAGTGGGGTGGTCTTACACCCCCCACTATCTACGTGTCCCACCATAAAAATAAGTGGGGGCCCCAAGTTTATAGGGGCCCTACTATTCCTACAAATCTTCTCAAAAACTCAAGGTTTTATAGGGGCTAAGGATCTTTCCACTTTTTTTGGTAAGAGAAATGGCTAAGATTCCGCAAGCACACACTTGATATAGAACCTTTTCTCAATTACCTCTTCCTATTTTTGTGGAAGGCTATGGGTGGGACACATATATAGTGGGGGGAGGCCTTTCCCCACTATATTGAACACAACCCCCACTAAACCTTGGCCCACTAAACCTTGGTGGGGTGTGGCTCTTATATGGTTGATGTAGCACTTAACAAATCATTCAACCATGTTTCTAGATTTTATGTTATTGTTCCCACACCTAGGTTATGATAGATATGATATAGATCTAATCCCCATGGGGTGACTAGTTTGTTAAAGGCAAGTAAACTAGCGATATTTCTTTGGTGCACTTATTGACATTATCTTTCTTTAACCTTCTTAGGGTGGATTGGTGGGTTGTCTTGCTTGACTTTTGAAGTAGAGGCCTCACCTTGTTGTTGTCTTGGGTTAGAAGTTGTCTCCTCCTTTTGTATTGACTACTTTTTGCCTTGGTAATCCACTATTATCTCCTTCTTTTGTATCGACTACTTGCCCAATCCGCTATTTTGTTGCACCTTTTTCTATTTCTTTTGGGTAATCCCTTAGTGAATATGAGAATATCGATGAGGCTTCATCTATTTGAAGTAACTCCTGATCCTTTTGACTACATTCTTGTTGTGGGGGTTATAATCATGTTAACAAAATCAACATGCTACCTTGCACAAGAGAGGAAGAGAAGAAGAGAAAGATGCCATGCAAAGGTCGCTTTGGAGACTAGCACTTAGCCAACCCTAATGAGGGTTAACTCCCCGTTGTGAGGCCGCTAGGGGATCACTCCACCTTCACTTGTGTCACTCAAATGGAGATTCCACAAGCTTGGTAGAGAGAAAAGAGGAAGGGAGCTATGGAAATCTCTACCTCTACTCCATGCCTTTGTGTATGCAAGAGGGATCTTGAGGAAGACACGAGAAGAGGGGAGGGGGGAATAAGACAAGGCAAGAATCATATCCTACATGCACACGCCACAATCAAGCAAGCATGCATCAACCAATACAAACCTACCACCATAGCCACTTAGAGAGAGAGAGAGAGAGAGAGACAAGGCAAGACTCAATTGTGATAATGGGATTGTCCCTTTTCATATTTCATAAATCACTTATATACATGAGCTCACTTTTTACAATGTCCGATCGCCCATTTATAATTGGGGGCTCATTCCTGTGTGACCGACATTACACTATATCTTTTTCATTATAAGCGCTTAGCGCGGTTACATAACAATGGATTACAAGAAGTGTAACCACACCCCCTCCCTAATTCAGATCCGTTCTCGGAGCTTGCAAGATTACTTAGTGGTAATAGATGGAGTAGGTGCAGAGATGAAGTCAAAACGCGACTTGGGATGTGGGGAGGATCGATGGAAGACCTTGTAGCTTGTCCAAAAAGTGGTCTCCATCATGTCTTCAAAGGTCTGCAGGCACCAGGCGAGCATCCACTAGATGTGCTGGTAGTAGCCAAATAGCTGCTTTAGAGTGGGGCCTTTGTTGAGGTCAAAAGTGAGGCCTTAGCTACCCTCGTGGTAGTGGTCCAATCCGAGAAGGCTTCCAAAAAGGGTAATGATGAGGTGGAAGAAGCGGACGGTAGCCACAATTGCGAGATTAGGCACCTGCTCATATCTGTCGCTCGATGAAGGCATGGATCTTCGTAAGCATGGTGGCCTCGATGCAGGGGCTTTGGGACGTCGGTGGGGAAAACCATGGAAAGTTGTAGCAAAGTTTAGGGTTTGCTACTTGCTCATTATGGAAGAGGTCCTAAGCCCGGCGGGCGGATGGGAAAATAGGCGGAATCAATCCGGAGGTGATGTGGTGCCTTGCAATACTGCTCCTAGATAAAAGTCTTGAGAAGAAAGGGCTAACACAGGCTGCTTGCCCATATTTTGAAAGTGATGGGGTGAGTGGGTTGCTGGTAACCTCCTCGTTGGGACGATGGGGGTGTTGGCCCTTCCATGCACTACCTCCTTGAAGACGATGGGGGTGCTTGGCATCCAAGTAGGGCCGAAGGACTTGGATGTCCATACGGTTTCCCTTTGTCCCATGCAGTAGTGGTGGAGGCTATCTTGGGCTTCCATTGAAGTGTTGGTAACTTTGGGATGACCGAGGTAGGAATGGTGTATCTTGGTTGTTGGGGGACCCAAATTTGCCGATTGCCTTCATAGAAGTCTTGAGCTTCGAGTAGAGGCTTAGGGATCCACCTATAAGTAGTTGTTGGGCAAGGTTGAGGCTGTGCTCAATGATGGTTCGGCCTTGGGGAGCGTTTTTTTCGGAGGTTTTCCTGTACTACCTGTGGGCTTGTGGTTGTTGAATTGGGTGTCTTCGAGAGGTACGAGGAGCTGGTTTTGCTGGTGCATAAGTTTGGGAAGTGGATCAATGGGGGATCCACAAGGTTGTAGCACCTTCATAATATCTTGGGCTATGAGGAGCTACTTGGATACCTAGGGGCGAGAGTTCGTACCTTGTATGCCTCGGGGTAAAAGGTGTTCCTAGGGTGGGTTAAGCTTGTTGGTGGGGTTAGTCCTGTGAACGGGGTTAGCAGCAGAGGTAGCATTTTTGAGGCAGGTTCGGGTAGCTACAGAGTTGGGTGTTGATGAAGGTGTGCAAGGCAATTGGGTGTTGATGAAGGTGTGCAAGGCAATTGGGTATGCACAGGGGGGAGAGGCATCTTCTTAAGCAGCATGGTTCTATATTGGTCTAAGAGAGGAGTGATAGTAGTTAGAGGAGTGGGGTTATCAACTTGGGGTGGATTTTCAGAGGGCAAGGGTTCTTCATCTCTGTCATTAGGACAGTAACCTGGCCGGAGGCTATTTGTTACAGGGTGGCAGTCCTTGTGTCCCAATTGATTTGGCAGTGGTTGTGTCCCATCCCTCCACACCCTAGAAGAATTTTTTCACTCATGGTTCTTGCAGGCATCACATAAAACTTCCCTTCCAAGGAGTTATTACCGATGTGGAACAAAGTTGTGATTGTGCCTAAACATTAAACCAATTGTGAGGCCACTGTGGTGACTGTGGATGGGGTGTTTTTTAATGAGGGCCTCTCGAGGGAGAGCCATGTGTCATAGGATATTAGATTTTGATTAGCTCTTGTATTAACAAGAGCCAATTTTTGGGTGAAACTTGTCGGGGTGGTCATTTCTAACCACAACCAAGCGGGTTTCACTTCCCAATCTTCTTCTTCGAGGTCTACTACTTGGTCCATGTTAACCATGATGTTTTTGCCCTAAAGTTTTTCTTGCCGCTCTTGTTGGGTTGTTTCTTTCATCTCTTCATGCTATTTTTTTTGTTGTTTTTTGGCTTAAATGACCCTTAGTGTGGTTTCAGTGAGTGGGCCATAGTAGCATTTCAGTTTGCTACCATTGCATTATATCTCACCATCTCGATGCCAACGTCCAGCGTTTCTATGTGCCCTACACCTTATTGGGTTATCTATCTCACTGACTAGGAAAGGTCCTAATCCTCTTATGGTTTTTTGTGCTGTAGAGGAGGACCATGTCGCCCTCATTCATTTGTTTATCTTTGAGGTGGTCGTTAAACCACTATTTATGCTATAGTTTTTCTACAATCATACTATATACAATGAGGAGGCGTGTTTTGTCAAGCTTTTCTAGCACAAACAAGCGAGACAGTAGCCAAGGACATTGCCTGTGAGTTCTTCCTATATTGCAATTTTCAAGTTGGGTACTAGAACTCCATAGGCATGACCGCTTCAGTACCATAGGTTAAACTGAAGGGTGTTGGATTTGTGGTGGTCCTGTAGGGTGTGTGATATGCCCAGAGTGCAACGGGCAATTTTTGTTCCCAATCATTGGGGCTGGCCTCAACTGTTTTGGTCAGGATGGCACAAAGGACTTTATTTGTGCTCTTGGCTTGGCCATTGTCTTGGGGATAGTAAGGGGAAGATTTTTTGTGGGTGACTAGGAATTCTTATAATAAGAATTATATCACTTGATTAACAAAGTGTGTGCCATTGTCACTCACGATTTCAAGAGGGCATCCAAAGTGTGTGCCATTGTCACTCACGATTTCAAGAGGGCATCCAAAGTGAGTGATCATTGATTCATAAAGGAACTTTAGAATGGATCTCGCATCAGCCTTGCGGCCAGAGGTGGCCCTAGCTTTAGTGCAACAGGCTGTGGCCGTATAATGTATCGAGCTTGAGTGTATTGGGCCGCTGGACTAATGGGTCCTATGAAATCAATGCTGGATTTTTCAAAAGGTTGTAAGGACACGAGAGGGTTCAGGGGAATACTACCTTAAAGCGTGGGATTGCCACTCATTGGCATTCGGCAGCGTTTGACATATTCTACCGCATCTGCCATTAAGGTGGGCCACCATAACCCTCCTGCTGTGAGAACTTTGCGAGCAGTGATGTCTACTACAAAGTGTCCTCTAGCATAGGCGAAGTGGTCCTGTTGTAAAAGGAAGACATACGCGTCTTAACGGCCACAATGTCTTATAATTCTGTCCTTCCCCATCTTATAGATTTGTCTCCGCACAATTAATTGATAGGGGGACACCTTTTTAATGAGGCGCCTTGCTTGATCTTTGTTGAGGAGTGGGTCAATGGGAAGGCCATTGGCACAAGGAAGTATGCAACCTCCTCTCCCCATTCAGGAATTAAGAACAGTTGGAACAAGGCGACATCTGGAAATCGTCCATCCACTCCCACCGACGGCTCTCCATTGGGGATGCATGGCATGTGGTCAGCCAAGACATGCTGTGAGCCCTTCCGCACCATGACAATGAAGTCAAACTCAAGAAAGATTAGCAACCATCTAGTGATCCTACCAGTCGTGCAAGAATTGTTCACAAGATAAAGGAGAGCTTGATGGTCTACAAAGAACATGAATTGATTTGTAAGAAGGTAATGGTGAAACTTTTTTACTGTGTAGAACATTGCTAATCCCTCTCTTTCAGTGGTGGTATAGCTACATTCTACCTCATTGAGTTGGTGACTTGCAAAGCTAATAGGGAAATCCCTATTGTGCTCACCGGGGGTTGAGCCAGTACACATTGAATCGCAAAGGCAGAGGCATCGATGTAGACGTGAAATATGATGTCCCAATTGGGGGATCTCAAGATGGGAGCGCTTGTTGCCAACGCTTTCTTCAAGGTGTTATACTCTTGTTGGCATTCCTCTATCCACTCAAAGATGAGTAGAAGTCCATCAACGAGGCAAGCAATGTCGGCATACATGAAGATGAAACGTTGATAGTACCCAACATGTCCCATGACGCGTGGACGCCTTTAAAGTTGGTCGATGATGGCAGCTCAAGGATGAGTGGCACCTTGATGTCGTTTGTGGAGATTCCTTGTTTTGAGACAATGTGTCCCAAGATGACTCCATGCTGAACCCAGAATTGGCATTTGAAAGGGTTCAAGGAGATTCGATACAGCCGACATCTCTGTAGCACTTTCTTTAAACACTCTAGGTGTGCTTTCCAAGTGGAATTGACACAAAGGTTATCCATGAAGACTTCAAGGAATTTTCATAGATACTCCTTGTAGGCTATGCATATTAGACGTTGGAAGATACATGGGGCATTGGTTAGCCCAAAGGGCATGACACAATATGCATACATGCCGCCCCAAGGCTATCTTATGTTGATCCTTTCTGTGTGCTCTATCTTGTAGATGAATCCAGTGTCTATGAGTCTGTCAATTTCCTCCCGGACCATCTTGGAGTATTTAGGATTCATGGGGTATGCTCTTTGCTTTACTATTCTTGCTCCATCTACCATAGGGATGGTATGTTTGACCACTTCGGGAGGTACACTCTTCATATATGTGTACTTCCAAGTGAAGAAATCTTGGAATTCTGTGAGGAGAGCGATGAGATCTTTTTCTTCTTCGGCCGAGAGGTCATTCCCTATGTAGATAGGCCTCGGATCTTTGCCCGGGCTTGCCAGGTTAACTTCTTTAACCTTGGCTAGCATAAGAGGTCCCTGGCTCTCCGTTTGCGGGTCCTTTGGGCCAAGTCATATTGCACAAAATGATCAACCATCTTGAAGGTTCTAAAGTGCTTGGGGACTTGTTTATTCTCCTCTGCTTTGGTGCTTTCTTCTTCTACCAATTTCTTGGCCTCTTTTTCTTAAGCGTTAACTTTTTATTTCATGCTTGTGCTGTTATAGCTCACCCTAACCCTCCTTGAAACATATCCAAAAAAAAATTACGTGGTGAACCGCAACTGTCGTGAGGATCTTTCCAATGGCTGAGCTCGTAACCCTTGAGGTCTCCAAGCTCTACAACTCCTTGAGAAGCAATTCCACTGTGCCTCCCGAGCATTGTCACACCGCACATTGCACTACGGGTCCTCGTCCCTCCTCTCACCTCACTTCACTCACACATACTCATCACTAGCATGCATTAGGGAGAGAGATTAGCAAGAGGATAAGCAAGAGTAAGACTCAATTGTACAATGGGAGAGTATGTTGTATTATGAGAGATATTCACTTATATACATGGCCATAAGTGTTCACACTCACTTAAACTGTGGCCGACGGTCGGAAACTTTAGGCTCATAAGAGGCCTAATGCTATTACAATGACTACTCTCATAATATATCCATAAAGTACATCACTTAGGACTTCATCCTAACTTGCTACCATACACTCTTGAAGCGGGAATTGCCATAAATACTCCGTCAAACCATTACGGGTAAGTTGTAGCTTTGGACACTATTGCTTTATATCTTGAATGTATGACCCTTTGGTGTATCAACTGTGACTCCTTGATGTAAGATAATGGCGGTAGCTCTTGTTAATCCTAGAATTAGATTAACATCCCCCCCTTCCTGATGGCGATCACGTCCTCGTGATCGCGTTGATGAAGACCTTTGTGTGGGGAGAATAAACAAGCTTTGGCGATGGCTTTGATGTTGAGTGATGTTCAATGGTCTTGGTTCCTCCAGAAGAAATAAGAAAGGCTAGGTAATGAATGAGAGGTTATTGGTGTATTGGGAATTCCTAATAGGGTGGGGGGTGGGGTTTTTACTAATTGCATTTTTATATTTGTGTGAGCCTTTTTTTTTTTGCTCACTTTGTTTTTGGCAATCATCGGCAAGGTTACATTTGATTTTTGTTAGTGGAGAAACTAAGAGATGTTAATAATGGGAGAGAAGAGAGGGAAGGATCCAGAGGAACGCAGACTTAATCATGAGAATGAGATGGCGATTCTCAGTTCCTCATTTGATTCATTGAAGTGACATTTATCTTTTGAAGTAATTGGCTTTTGATGATGTCCCTTTGTATGGCAGGATTCTTGTCAAATGTTGTTGAGAAGGACTGGTTCCTGTCTTCTTCTGCCCATGTGCTTTTTATGTTTTAAAGTATATTTAAGTGCTCTTATGAAGATTTACATGAAGTATAAAAATTGAGTCATATAGACTTTTATTGAACTGCTTTGTGTTGAATTAGCAACTTGTGGTGAGGATTGAAAGAATTAAGTCAACTTGCAAGGCTAATATAGATATCTTCATCACGGAAGGATTGAAGATCATTAATTTTTGAATATGGTAGCATTGTTTGGAGAGGTTTGTAACTTGAAAGAAAATTCCAGGCGATGGGTTGTACCATTGACCAGGCTTTCGCCCACCATGGCCCCCCAAAGAGGTACCTGGAAGTTGTCGATGGTGAGGCTTTGGTGCAAATGTTCTCCAGTGCATGAGTATGGATATGTACTCATGGAGTAGCTGCTACTTTAATTTAGCCAAAAGAATAGTAAGCAAGAAGCTTAACAAATATATAATGGCTATTGAAGATCATTGGGAAAGTGTTAATGTGTGGGATGGCTTAATATGTGATGAGGCTTAAATTGTGAAAGTGCAAGTTCTTAAGCTGTGAGACTATAATTCATGAGAAAACTGAACTCATGAGATTGCAGGTTTTTTTGGCCGAGAAGGGATATTTCGTGAGATTGTAGGTTTTGACCTCGTGAAGTTGCAGGTTTTGATCTTGATAGTTTTTTGATTTTATTTGATTTCATGGGTCAGCTAGGTCATTCCTTGAGAGCAACAACTTCTTGTGCACTTATTTTTCACATCCAGAGGGGCGATAAGAGCATTGTTATTTTGTCCTTGATGCGCTCATAAGTCTTCGTTTACAGACGTGGGTATTGATTCTTGAATTTGTTAATCAAATGTTGTTGAGGCAGTAGGGAAGACTGCTGATTGTTTGTTTTTGAACACACAAGCTCTTGTGTTGGTGCTGAATGCACGAGAGTGGTTGAGTGACTTGCTTTTTGTTGCTTTGGCCTCCATTCTTGTTGAACTTTAGGTAAAGCTGTTGGGCATGAAGTCAATGGTGAGGTTTTCTTCTCATTTTTCGATTTTGGCAACCATATGATGGAATTACGATCATAGTATCCTTGTTGTTGAAACACATGCACAGGCACCCATTTTTTATGAACATTGTAAATTGGTGGCTGATGTGCTTGGTGCTGAGGATTTCTTCTTTGTGCAAGCTTAGGGGACTTTGTGATACGCTTGGGGACCCAAGCTTTGGTATTTCTTTGGTAGTACTCTTGTGCATGCAACAGTGTTTTTGGTACCCACACTTGATGACTTGGTGGAGTTTTTTTAGGAACTCGCATAGGCTTTTGTGGACTGTGTTGTGAAATACTTTTCTTTTTCCTTGGCCTCCGAGTGCTACGTTGAAGAAGAGGCTTTGACTGTCGAGGCACCCAAATTTGATTGGCAACCTTCATAGTAGCCTTAAGCTACAAGTAGCTGCTTCTCCACAGCCACATCTTGATACTATTAAGATACCTTGATTGTGGTTGTCATGGTGGAGTTTTCTTTTGGGTTGATGTGGAAGGTTTTCGGCTCTCCTTGACTTTGGTTGGCGCTGAGGCTACAGGTTTGAGACTCATGGGCATTGTTGATGATGATGAGGCTCGAGTCTCTTGTGGAGTGGTTGTTGATGACGAGGCCTTTAAGCATGTGGTTGTCTCCTTTGGTGAGGTTTGTCGATGAAGATGCATAGGCTTTGGGGCTTTCCCTTTAAGTACCTTGTTAGAGATAGATGGTTGGACTATGGGAACTTCTTCAGGAATAGCCACTAATTGTGAATTTTTGGCATTGAACTTCATAGGTGAGGATGGGGTTGAAGGAGTAGATGCTCTAACAAACGGAATTAGTTGTTGACCCAGATGGTAGGTCATTATGTAGAGGGGCTTTTGTGGAAGAGGCTTGTATCCTTTTTCATTCAGCATCATAGATATCCATTAAGGTTGGATCATCTACCTTGCAGTATGGTATTGTCAACCTCTTGTCGTTGACCATCATGATGACTCTAGCGCTAGCAAAGCACAGTGGTGCTTGGGCAACAATAGTCCATTTATGCCCTAAGATCAAATCTGCTTCCAACACATACTCAACCATAAAAAACTTGCAAGTGAGGGGGTTAGTTTCAATATACATTGTATGTTCAAAGTACCCTAGACATGGCATGTTCAAGTCTTGTGTAAAGGTAATCCTTTTAGGATCTGCCATGAGTGTTGGTTGACCTAACAAATCCCATAGCTCGAGGGTCATGAGATTGTGTTCTCGTGTTGGATAAAGCTATGCTTGAGCTATGGTGATTTTATTTGAAATTTCCAATCCAACCAAAATCCTAAGGATCTTTTCAGTAAGATATGTTGGAAGTTCCAGCTCCTACAAGGTTTCTTCCTAATAGCAATTGTACATTGCCTACAGGAGTGTTCAAGGTGACTATTTGCATGGATTCATCTAGTGAATACAACAATTCACTTATCAAAGTTCCACCAAGGACGACATCATACTCAAGGGAATCTAGGGTAACATGGAATGTAAATTTCATATCGCCATCGACGATTGTTTGAGTAGTGTATCTGAAGTAACCTGGAACTTAAATATTTTGTCCATTGGCTCCTCTTGTAAGACTATTATATGTAGGGATGAGTTTAGGTTATCCAAACGACACCCAAGTGTCTATTGTCACGATGTTATGACTAGCTCGAGGGCTAATCATTGCACGTTTATGCTTAACATCATTGCCTGTAGGGAAATCCAACCATACCATGATAGAATCTTCCAAAGGAACCATGGATGTTTCAATTTTTGTTTAATCTTTTCAGATCCTGTTTCTTTTTCATATTCCCATTCACTTTCATCCCCTGTTTGGCTCTCAGATTTTTCAAGAGTGCCCAATGTGTACACTTGCACACTTGGCCCTCTGACAATTCTTAATAAGGTCTGTTTGGAAACTTGTGAATTCTCACAGTCCTGTTTTATGGAGTTCTTTATGTCTTTGTATAACTTAGGTTGAGCCTTTAATGGTGCAAGTGTGGATGTTATGTTGGCTTCATCATGAGAGAAGAGCATTCCTCCAAATGAGGTTTTGAGATATTGTTTTAATCTTATAAGGAAATTATCAAATTCCTCACGTGCTTTCTCAAGCGTATAGTTCGTACAATCTGTTTCAAATGACTCTTCTATAGAGAGTATGTCTTCCTCTTGATGAAAGGGGAAGCGGTACTCCTCTGGGCTTTGTTTTTTGGTTGCTTTTTTAGGATTGGTATTATGAGGCTCAATCACAACTGGTGACCCTGTAAGACATTCAGCCAAGCTAAGCATGCTCTCCTGAGCTTACTTTTTGCATTCCGCGTATGTCATGTGATCACTAATATCCATTTGGGGTGGTTGGGTGGGTTCTAGTTTCTTGATTGGTCTATGTGGTGTAGTGAGTGGAGAGTCAGAACTTTTTTCATCCTCACTTAGTGACATACTAGAACCTATTTCATTGTTTGACTTTCTTTGGATTGTCAGTTTTTCATTATGTTTACCCATGATGCGACGAGATCGAATTTTCTTTTGGGCTTTTATATCTTGTGTTGCACATATGGGTTTTGTGGTTTGTGTGGTGGTCTGAGGTGGATGCTTCTGTATCATGTATAGCTTTTGGCTCTTTTGTGTTTATGTCCCCTTTTGGGTTTATGTCCCCTTTTGGGTTTATGTCCTCTACAGGCTCCTTTTCCTTGTCTTTTAATTCAACCTTAGTTTCGACAGTTTGTTGTCCTTTGTTTTTCTTGGTTTTAGAAGGTTTTGTTTTAAAATATGTTCTTCTACCCATGTTGAGGTATTATCTTTTGTATTCTTTTTGACTGTTTCTCGTGCCTTGGCTTGTAAGCATGTAAGCACATTCAAGGGTACCGTGTTGGACAATTGCCCATTTTGTACACTTAAGATGTTAAGAGTTGTATTTTGTGAGGCAAGTTGCATTGAAACAACTCGTCTTGGGCAATCTTGGAACATGTGATCAATGCCACATTGTTCACACATTGGTCGCAAGGTGTCAGTGACTATAGGCATGGAAGTATTCCAAACTGTGCAGTCTACCACCTTGTGAGGTCCACGACAATAGAAACACTGAAGTGTTCGATTAACTGCTTCCTGATCAGTTTCTACCCTTTGGACTGTTTCTGTTTGATACACGAGAGATGGAGGTTTTGAGTTAATTGTGGATGAAGTGGGACACTTTTTAGTATCATGGTCAAAGGTTTTACAATATATGCAGTATAGAAGAACAGGTGCCTTGTATGCACAATGAGGATTGGGATGGTCGTAGTGATTTCACTTAACATAAGGCATTTTGTTCCTCACTTGTAGAGGCATTACAGATGTCTGGTTTTGAAGGTTTTCATCCTCTCTTAGAGATGTTGGCTGTAAGGTTTTAAGCAAGGCTGCATAAAATTCTAGGAATGTTAATTCCAAGATCGATCTTTCTTTTGCCATTGCTTCACTTGGTTTAGATGAGGAACACCTCGTAGCATGATCATCTTCTAGCATGTTGTCATCTAAACGTATTGCTAAACGTATTGCTTCTTTACAACATTGATCGAATGTTTCCGGATTGGATACAATGATCAAGTTGTGTAAGCTGTTATTCTTCAAGCCCATCATGAAACATTTCTTTAATTGAACATCGTTTAATTTTTCCCATGGCTCACAACATGAGTTGTTAGATACCCGCCGCCCGTAGCACCACTAACGGGCGTACCACAGGCGGGGACGGCCTCTGGCTCACCACCCAGCCATAGAGAAAGAATGAGGATTGCCCCTCATCCCCCTCCAGGCTATATAGTGTGTGGCCTACCGTCCACACTAGCCTGGCCGCCCATGACTCTGCATGGGCATCCTCTCCCACTGACCCCCGGATGGCCACGTCCTTGACCATCCGGTCTGCCACCATCGGTCACAGGCGTTACAGCCTACGTGACATTACCCCACCTTAAGAAGAGTTTTCGTCCTCGAAAACAAACTGGGGAAACCTCTTAGAAATTGCACTACGGCGTTCCCAAGGTAGCTACCTTCTCATCCCTATCTGTCCATTTAACAAGTACCTCCTGGTACACTTTATGTCGGGTTTGTCTGTCACCACGATACTCTAGAATCTTTTCAGGTTCATGTGGTATCTTTGGTGGCTCTATCAAGTCCACCAAAATCTCTGGAGAAACTGCGTTCTCTAACCCATAAACTGATTTTTTCAGTTTATTGACATGGAAGACAGGATGGACTTGAGAACTCTCCGGTAACTCAAGTTTATATGCTACGTCCCCAATCTTCTTAAGGATTTTAAAAGGACCACAATATCTCGAAGAAAGTTTATCACACTTTCCCGTTTTCATGGTTTCTGATTGTGCTGGAACCTTGAGGAATACAAAGTCACCTTCTGCAAAGGTCACCTTTCTACGTCCTTTATCCGCATAAGTTTTAGCGCGATCCTGAGCGCTACGAATGCTCTCACGTGCGGCTCTGAGCATATCATTCATATCTTCAAGGAAATCCTTGAATCTTCTCCTTTTCTAGGCCTACAGCCATCGGAGATCTCAGCTGGAATCCATACATTAACATGAATGGTGTAAATCCAGTCGCTGAGTGTTTGGAGCTGTTATAGGAGGCAAACTCCAATAAGGGCAAGTACTCTTCACAATTAGATTGCTTCTTACTAACATAAGAACGCAACATATCCTCTAGAATTTGGTTAACTCTTTCACTTGACCATCAGACTCCGGATGATCCGCCGTACTCATACTCAGAGTAGTATCCAACTTTTTGAAGACTTCCCTCCAAAAATGACTGTTGAACTTTCTATCTCTATCCGACACTATATCTGCAGCGGCGGGTAGGCCATATAGCTTGTAGAGATGTTCAATAAAGAGTTTTGCCAACTCTGGCGTTTTAACAGTTTTCTTCGTGGCGATAAACTTTGCCATTTTAGTTAACCTATCCACTACCACCCACACACCGAGTCATTCCCTCGACTGGGTAAACCGGTAATGAAATCCATGGAAATGCTTCTCCAGCAGATGGAGTAGTCCTCCAACCTTAAGACGTTCATGTTTATTGACTTGGCACTTACTGCATTTCAGCACATAAGTCTGGACGTCCTTAAACAAACTAGGCCAATAAAACTATCTTTTTACTAGTGCATAGGTCTTCTGAATCTCGGGATGACCCGCACTTGGACTATCATGACTTTCTTTAAGAATTTGGGCCCGAAAGTCACTAATAGTTGGTACATATACTCTACCCTTATAGAGTAAGTACCCGTCACATCAATGGAGTAATTAGCATATTTCTCCCCCCCCCCCCGACGAAGTTTATCACTCCCCTTTGAAGCCGTGGCAGTCAAAGGTGATGAAGGGCCTACGTCAGAGCTCTCCAGCTCCAAACTATACCCAGAAGACACGGCTAGTCTCTCCGGACTAACTCTCGGCTCCCAACTATACCCGGAAGACACGGTTAGTCTCTCCGGATTAACTCTCGATGCCCACGGACTTGAACTAGGCCGAATGAAGCCTTTGTTTAAATATTCTGTCAATTGTTTTTCCACCTCCTGTGCCTCGGAGTGGCTTAATCTATAAGCAGGTTTGCTTATAGGTTTTGATCCTGGCATAACTTCGATGCCATGGTCTACTTCTCTAGATGGTGGTAAACCATATGGAAAATCATCAGGAAAAACATCCTGAAATTCCTCTAATAAATTCATTAAAGTATCTACGTACTTTTTCTTTAATGTCTCTTTCACCTTGGATTTTTCTTGTTTGAATCACATGCATGCCAAACAAGGTTTTCAAACAGTGGGTCTCGTCCAAGGCTATTTTGTTTTCCTTGTTTGTCTACGCAAACATCATTTATAGTTTCATCTATGGAAACAAAATTTAAAAGTGGGTAACAAGCATATACCTCTGCTATCTGGTCTCTGCGGACCGCTGTGCACAGCTCCATGGAGGAAATAAGTGGTGTGGTGGGGACAGTACGATCGCCCTGTAGGATAATGACTCTACCTCCATGCTCAAAACATAGCATATTATGTAAGTAATTCCGAGCTAGACTAGGGCCCAAGCCATACAGCCACTCCCTACCTAGATATACGTCTACTCTGGCTAAGTGCATGACCTGAAAGTCAAGCGGAGCCTCGTAGTCCTGCATAGATAATGGGACCCCCAATACTACGGTATTCCATACCGTTTTGTCATACCCGTTGGCTGGGCCAACAATATATTCATGATTGCTCCGACCCCAATTTCTTGACTAACGAGTAGTTCAAGAAGTTGTGGCTAGCTCCATCATCGATAAAAACTGTGACTCTACGGCCACCGATGGTGCCATACATGCGCACCATGTCATGCTGTCATGCGGACCTACAGTAGGCTGCCACATCGCTGGTGTCACTGAACAAGCGTGATGCTCATCATAATGACACACTGTCACCTCTCTGAACTCTGCGGAGCTGAGAGGGAGTCTCTGCACTGTATGCAACTGCCTAGAGGATTTACCATCTTTTTTGGGCTCGTTGCCACTCGTGCTGGCTTTAGGCTTTGGACACTCAGCCTTCGTGTGCCCTACATCGTTGCAATTAAAGCAGCGATTTTCCTTTCGTGCTTTAATATATTGCTCTTTCTTTTGGATTTTGGTGTCTCTTTTCTTTTTGGATGGTCACGGTTTTTTAGACCAATGACCACCCTGTCCTTCCTGGTCTATCCTATCCCCCTGCTTATCACTGCGGAACCCTTTTCTTTTAAGGCCTGTCCTTCCTGGTCTATCCTATCCCCCTGCTTATCACTGCGGAACCCTTTTCTTTTAAGGCCTGACCTCCTCTTTTCACTACCCTCACCACCACGCGCACTACTGCGCTTGATGTCTCATCAAATATCTACACATACTTAATTGCCTCTGCTAAGTCTTTAGGCTGTAAGGGCTCTACCTACTCAAATATCTACACATAGATATTTGATGTCTCATCAAATATCTACACATACTTAATTGCCTCTGCTAAGTCTTTAGGCTGTAAGGGCTCTACCTACTCAAGGTAATCATTTTTTAGGCCTCTTTTTAAAGCCTCGTAATGTTTGGAATGCATCGATCCCCTTTAGCTTGAGTACTATCTCCCTATAGTCTGAGATGTACTGAGTCAGGGATTTGTTCTCATCGAGGACTTGTCCCATAACTCCCAGCTGCTCTCCACCTCATTGATAGGCAAAAACTCTTTTCGAAACATCGTTTCAAACTTTGTCCAAGTGGCGGGACGAGTTGTCAAACTCATCCACCACTTGTACGCTTTGCCGGTTTTTAATGAAAGGCTAGCCTCTACGGGCTGTATCCGGCTAGGCTGCTGTCGTAGCGCATGCAAATCTGACCACTTCGCTAGAAACATATTGACCAAGTCCTTGTTTCTCTACTTCTCCTCACCACTAAAACTAGGCGGCTTTAAGTCTTTTAATAACGACGAAGCTATCTCTACGGACGGCCCCGCAGGCGCATTGACCTGTACTCCTGCAACCACTGGCGAGGCTACGCTCACCCGTGCCGCAGGAGCTCGGCTACCACGAGGAGTCGGAGTACTAGCCGAGGCGGCTATCAGTGCATCTAACCGTGTGGAGATGCTTTGTAGTATCGTGACTAAGTCAGCCTGGACTTTACCCATATTGTTCAGTTTTGCATTAAGATATTTAAAAAGTCCACTAGAGAGCTCCATCTCTGTCAGGACATCAGCAGGGTCCAATAGGTCATAATCATTGTCGTCATATTCCAAGAGGTCCTCCTCAGTCCCCTCGGCGACGTCGGTGTTCATGTCATCTTTCTGGCTCATCAGCCAGAAAGGGGTCATCTGCTATTGCGGCCGCTGCGAATTCGCTGGGTCCTAAGAAGGCGGGATCAACAGACAAGGAGGGCGCTAGCGGATCACGCATGATCGACGAGCGCACTCCGGAGACCGGACAACAGTCGGGCGTCTACGGCCTGACAATTCAATTGGGGTCAAACCCACGACCGAGGACAAGAGACCGAAAAACCCTAGAGAAGTAGAAGGCGATGGGGACACACTACGCCTAGAGAAGTAGAAGGCGATGGGGACACACTACGCCTAGAGCAGACATCTTTAATTCTTGCGCAAAGAAAAATGCGATAACTCGAAAATTATAAAAAAAATGTTAATAAAATGAGCAGTGGTGGAGAGAGAATAGTCACCCCCCTTACGGTCGCCTGCGAGACTGTCGTCGACTGTCGATTTGTGTTGCGCTGCGAGCCTCTACAAGCATCGCTACTCCGGGATGCTGCGATCCGAGAGAAAAGTGCCTGCAACTCATAACAAAAATTAATTTCCTCGGAAAGCTGGGCTTGAAACACCTTGGATTATCCCTCGTCACCGTCGGGATTATCCCTCCACTACCGAGAGAGAGGTGTTCGTTTGGTTATTTGTTTTTTTTAAATATAAATAAATAAAAAATGAAAAATATAAAAAAATGGCTGGTCGCCGGCTGCTGGTTTTGGAAGGCCGCCTGCTGCGCTTGCCTGGCTGGCCGCCGCCGCGCTGGCCTGGCAGGCCGCGTTGGCCTGGCTGGCCGGATATGGTTTGGTCGCTGCAGCCGGCTGCTTCACAGCCCCAGACAAATCTTCAGCTCCATAGCTCCGACCTTACTACTAGTGCCAAGGCCACAAGCTCCAGCCGACTCTCTCTTCACAGCCGTTTTCTTACTCGAAGTCGACACCACTCTCTACATTAAACGAAAGCTTCTCTTTTGCAGACAAGTTCAAAAGCCAAAAAAAAAACGACATTGCTTACCTGCAATTATTGCTTTGGTGTGTGCGACGAGGGAGAGAGAGAGAGAGAGAGAGAGAGAGAGAGAGAGAGAGAGAGAGAGAGAGAGAGAGAGAGAGAGAGAGAGAGAGAGAGAGAGAAATCTTCCTTTCAATTCTGGCCGCCTCCCTCCACACAGCCCATTGTGTGGATAAGGATAAGAGTTTTGAATGGTTGAAAACCATTGAGTGGGCTCCGGTCCCTCGGTCACGCACGGACCCTGACCCAATCGAAACTCACGCTCTGATACCAGTGTTAGATACCCGTAACACCACTACGGGCGTTACCACAGGAGGGGACGGTGGCCTCTGGCTCACCACCCCCAGCCATAGAGGAAGAATGAGGATTGCCCCTCATCCCCCCAGGCTATATAGTGTGTGGCCTACCGTCCACACTAGCCTGGCCGTCCATGACTCCGCATGGGCGTCCTCTCCCACTGAACCCCGGATGGCCATGTCCTTGGCCATCCGGTCTGCCTGCCGCCGTCGGTCACAGGCGTTACAGCCTACGTGACATGAGTCTAAGAGTTTTATCTGAAGGATAAAATCTCTAATGGATTCATTTGGTTAACGCTCAATTGAATAGAATAAAGTTGCTGCACTCCATCGATCACCTTATCTGAAAAAGCCATGTATAAAGGTTGATTTCAAGGTTTTGAAGTTGGTCTTGATCGTAGGCATCAATGTGATGAACCATCGACTAGATCTTCCCTCTAGGTTCAACGCATGTACCTTTGTGGGACAGTTGGGATTTCCAAAGGCTTCACATCTCTGTTCAAACATTTGAATGAATTGAACAGGGTCTGTTGTTCCGTCATATTTGCCCATAATTTTAAAAATTTCTACGGTCGTATTTCTATATAAGTCACTGAGGCCGTTATATGAGTGCTCTTGTTGGAATAGACTCATTGAGTCCTTGGGCCACCCCCCCTTCCTAGACTAGTCAATATGTCCAGGGTGTGGGAATCCAGGAAAGGGTTGGTACTTATAGGATTTGCGGGAATGTTAGGTAAGGGACCAAAGCCTGGTGGGATCGAAGTGATAGGGGGTGTTAAACCCGATGACACGCTTGTTTTATAGGCATAGCCAATGGTATTGGGAGGTGAATTTGCGGCATAGATCTCAATGGCTCAAAGATTTCAGCCATTGGGTTTAGTCCTTGTGTGATCCTTGGCACTCCCTTTATCATGGCCATGTGTTAGAGCACCTAAATGCTCCTTAATGAGCAAACACAATTTTTTTTAATTTATTTTATATTCTTCCATAGCTCGTTACAGTCTCAAGAGGCTTGGCATACTCTTCGTTTGATCAAACGGATGTCCGTTCGGCCAATTAGCTTAGGCGCTATACGCACGTGAACCTGAGATAATTTTTTGAAAAAAGCATATGCTAGTAACTTCCCAGATGAAAAAGGAGGTCCTTCTATTTTGCAATTTGGTTACTACATTAAGAGGGACCGTGTGGATGAAGCCATCTCTTACACTTAGCAAATTAATGCTGGTGCTAGGATTAGCTTTATGGACTTTTTCCACTGTGCCTGCTCTCAGGGGACACAGTCCTTGTACATATGATCAATTCCGCACCCTATGCATAAAGGGGTTAAGGTGGAAGCACTCACTGGAGTACTTTCCATTCCTTTTTTAATCGGACACTCAACTACTCTATGAGGTCTTGCATAATGATAGCATTACATGGGTGATCGTTTAGCCACCTTGTTCAAGTCACATCCTTGTGGATTTGGAGTGGCTAGGTATACATGGTACATTTGGTCTCCCTCTATCACATAGTGGCTTAGAATCTAGGAGAGTGGACTGTGCGATTCAAGGGGCTCGAAGAAGGTGGTCCCTTCAATAGCTTCCCCCTCATCACCTTCTTCGAAGAATTCAGTCAAGGTAACTGACAAACATGCATGATTCGAGGTATTGGGGGTTGTGGTGGAAGTATAGGGGGTGGTAAGGGCATTTTTGGTACCCTAAGAATTCAAGCACTCACTGGAGTACTTTCCATTCCTTTTTTAATCGGACACTCAACTACTCTATGAGGTCTTGCACAATGATAGCATTACATGGGTGATCGTTTAGCCACCTTGTTCAAGTCACATCCTTGTGGATTTGGAGTGGCTAGGTATACATGGTACATTTGGTCTCCCTCTATCACATAGTGGCTTAGAATCTAGGAGAGTGGACTGTGCGATTCAAGGGGCTCGAAGAAGGTGGTCCCTTCAATAGCTTCCCCCTCATCACCTTCTTCGAAGAATTCAGTCAAGGTAACTGACAAACATGCATGATTCGAGGTACTGGGGGTTGTGGTGGAAGTATAGGGGGTGGTAAGGGCATTTTTGGTACCCTAAGAATTCCTCTTTGGGCCACTTCATGGCCTCGTTGAGGTGCATTATGTAGTGCAGGTGCTGGCAAGGCCAATAGTTGCCTGAGGTTTGCTGGCAAGGCTTGAAGCTCATGCTTGAGCTGCTCTTTGTTGGTAGCAATTTGTAATTTCATGATTTACCCGGCTTTGGCAATAAGTGCAATAGAGAGTGGGATGGGGTCTCAAATGTGGACACTCCGTGTGCTAGTATGGTTAGCTTAACAAATCGGGCACCACACTAGTTTCCTCTTAGGGTAAAGATGGGGTTGACCAATTCGATCTCGCTCTTGGCTGGTTCTCCAATACTAGGTCATTCGCTACATCAATGCTGCGGCCAGTTGTTCAACTTGTTGTCTTAAGGTGGACTCCTTGCTCTTCCCATTAGATCTTGTGCTGGTTGTTTTGAAGGAAGCCTCGAACGTGCCCTCATGCAGTTCTCGGGAATGTTTTTCCTTAAAATTATCCTCAAAGTCCATAGCACTCCTACAACATTACTCAAAGGAACTGTGGGCTAGAGTGTACAAGGAATTATGCAAGGGTACATTGTTGAGGCCTTCAAGGAGTCTCTCGATCAGCCTTTCATCAAAGAACTTATCTCTGTCACTACATCAGAAATGTAGATATCTCACTCGATTGATGTAGTTCCGGATGGTTTCCCCGTCCTTCTGTTTTACGTTGTGCAGTTGCTCAACTGGACTCCATCATGCTCATTGGTGGGAGTATCCAACTTTGAAGGCATCTTTCAAGGATTCTTATCCTCTACCTTTAGGGATCTAAACCATTGGCTAGCTTTGCTATCTAGGGTTGAGGTTACAGCAGGCACTCACCTTGACTTGATCATCCACGTGGCCAAATGCCTCACATATATGGTATGGGATCTCCAGTTCCTTCGAACTTGGTGGTGATGATCAACTTAGAGATGTTGTATGGGCCCTTATGCCGGCTGAAGTGGAGTTGGCGGTGTGATTCTGACAGCTACCCTCCTCCCTATTTCCATGGCTATCCTTAAGATTTTAGGAGTTAGTCGTGCCGCCATGGCTAGAGCGGGTGCTAGTTGGGGTAAGATAGGTGGGGGAGCTGGGCCGGGTGGATAATATACCATTGGGGGTCCTTGTCTCAAGGGAGGACTAATTTGTGCTTCATAAGGTCCAATATGGTATCCAAGTTGTGCCACACAAGGCAGGTACTGTTGGTACATTGGTGCCGCGGGTTGATATGATTGGGCCAAGTAAGCTCTCTCTCTTTGATAGGAAGTTTCAGGCCCCTAGAGAGCTAGTTCTTGACCGAGGTTTAGCACTGGCCTATGGTCTTGGTATGAATTGGTCATTCCAGTGCTGGGTATGGCTCCCCAAACTAGTGGATTAGTTTGGGTTGGGTTACTTTTGCTTTGCCCCATTTCCTTTCTATGGTCTAGAGGTGGCGTGGGCTCTCTTTTGGGCTAGCGTTCCAAGCCTCTATCCCTGGGTTGCGGATTGTTTGATTGTGTGTTTCCCAAGATAAAGTTTTAGGGTCTTGAAGCAAGACTTCTTTGTGAATGTGTAGGGGACTCTGGTTCTTTCTGCGCAAGGTAGATTATCTGTCCATGCACTGAGCCACTAGTCCCCTCATGTCTCAAAGTGAGACTTCTTTGTGAATGTGTAGGGGACTCTAGTTCTTGATCCAAGGTAGGTGGTGTGTCCATTGAATGCATTTTGCAGGATAAAATTTCGGAGTCTCGAAAGTGAGACTTCTTTGTGAATGTGTAGGGCTCCAATTCTTACTCCAAGATAGGTGGTTTGTCCATGCACTGAGCCACCAGTCCTCCTGCCTCTAAGTCAGGGGTAGCACGCCCCATGCTAGGGTTCTCCTCACTCTCACTAGTGCTGTCAAAGACCAACACCATTTGGTTCCATGATGTGTTGACCGAAGGGTCTAATCTTACAAGCAAGGGGGCATTAGTAGGAAGATCTACATTGTCAAATAGAGGGTTGTTTCGCACCAATTTCCTTGAGCGTAAGTGCATGAAGGTGGGAAGTGGTAGTGCTAAATCTCCCTCTGCACTTGTGAAAGACATGGCCGTGCAAGGAACAGGTGTGTCTTGATGACACGGGTGTGGCTTGAGGAAGACACGGGCATACTCTGAGAAGGACACGAGCGTACTCTTGTAACAGTACGGGAATATTTTGAGAAGGACACGAGCGTACACTTGTAATAGTATGGTGTACTCTTCTTGGGTTAGTTAATTATGTAGGGTAGACATGTCTTCTAACAACCACCCTCTAATACTCTCTTGACAACTACCCTCTAATATTCCCCTGACAATACAGCAATACCTAATTTGTATCCATTTTTAATACCCTTTATACCTTGTAAATGCAATTTATTCCCCTTGATTGCCCTCTCATCATTAATGAAACAGATTCTGAAGGATTTTCCCAGGAGGAAGACACAGCTGTGGCTTTGAGAAGGGTACAGCCATACTCTTCTCAGAAGGTAGACAGAGTAAAAAATGAAACAGATTCTGAAGGATTTTCCCAGGAGGAAGACACAGCTGTGGCTTTGAGAAGGGTACAGCCATACTCTTCTCAGAGTAAAAAATGCACCTCTCCTCCCCTGATTTCTAAGGTTTTGGGTCCTTTGTTAATGATTTTTTGTGTTTTATTTTTGTGGGTGGCAAGAGCTAGTCTCCAGCTACCCAATGATACCTAGAATGCTTGATAAAACATAATTACCTAAGACTAATTAAGGGATTAAGCTATTTGTGCAAAGTTTGACAAATGTTGAAGAAAACAAAAATTCATGGACTTCAAGAGCAAAGTTTAGGCACTTACTTATATCTCCCGCTTCTGATGAAGACTTCCAAGCTCCTTATGATCCATTGACATGGTTGAAGTAGACAAGATCAAACAAACATGCAACCACCGGCGGTGGATTTACACTCTAACTAGGATATACAATGACTTTAGCAAGTGATAGAATATGGAGGACCCTAAGGTAAATATCCATCCCTAGCAGCAGCACCAAAGATGTTAACCAAATCAATGTGCTACCTTGCACAAGAGAGGGAGAGAAGAAGAGAAAGATTCCATGCAAGGTTCGGTTCGGAGACTAGAACTTAGCCAACCGTAATGAGGGTTAACTCCCTGATGTGAGGCCACTATGGACTCACTCCACCTCCACTTGTGTCACTCAAATGGAGCTTCCACAAGCTGGGTATAGAGCAAAGAGGAAGGGAGTTATGGAAAGCTCTACCTCTACTCCATGCCTTTGTGTATGAAAGAGGGATCTTGAAGAAGAGACAAGAAAAGGGGGGGAGAAGACAAGGCAGGAATCATCTCCTACATTCACACAACACAATCAAGCAAGCATGCATCAACCAATACAAACCTGCCACCATAGCCACAAGAGAGTGAGAGAGAGAGAGAGAGAGAGAGAGAGAGTAGGCAAGACTCAATTGTGATAATGGGATTGTTCCTTTTCATATTTCATAAATCACTTATATACATGAGCTCACTTTTTACAATGGCCGACCACCTATTTATAATTGGAGTCCCAAAACTAACTTCCTAGCTCTATGTACATCTAGGCTCATTCCTGTGTTGAGACTAGCATTACATAAGTCGTAAGCTCGGTCATCACATATATCTTTTTCATTAAGCGCTTAGCACGGTTACATAACAATGGATTACAAGAAGCGTAACCACGCTTGAAAAATGATGTTAACCAGTGTGGTTAACAAATCGGTTACAACGTCTTATGTGCATTGTAACTTGCCTTGGGTGTAGTACCTAAATTTTTGTAACTTCCCTTGGGTACCTCAATTTTTTATTTCTCTAAAAACCCTTAGGCTAATATTAATTATCTCGGAACCCATATGGCCCTACTAGTGGCATAATGTGTGCCTTCAAGAGAGGTTCATCCACGAACCCTTTCTTCCTTAGCTTTAGCCTCCCTGTTGAGCTTTTCTTTTAAGCTCGAGCATTTGTTTCTTTTTATCTTTAAATTTGGAACAATATATATTCAGTCAAAGGGTTGTAAAATAACATTGAACTGGTGTTAACTTAATAACCTTAATGGGCCTAGGTCCCTTATAGTTCAAAATACATTTACCATTTTACACACTATAGAAAAGGACCAATGGCTCCTTTATTGATTTCTTTATCCTTTAGATTGTTGTTGTCAAACCATTGCTTACACCCCAGATTATCAATAAATATTTTGTGCATAGCTCTAAGTCTTATATTATCAAGCTTTTTAAAGGCCCACTAGTCTCTCTTAGAGAACATTCCCCATCACTCATTCATCAACATCAATTTGCAGAGACTAGACACAAGGTACTATATCAACATGACTGCTTCTAGCTAAAAGGATAAATGAAAAGGAGCGCGATTAGCTATAAGCCTATAGTATGCTTGTGAGCTTATTCTCATAGCTGCTTTTCTATTGGCTTTAATTGTTTTGGTGAGAATAACATATAATGTCTTGTTGGTGATCCTCTACTTGATCTCTACTTGACCATTGGTTTGGCGATAGGAGGGTGATGACTTGTAATAAACAAACAAGAATTTTTTGCAAGTAAGAACCTCGATAAATTGTGAGCCTTGATCACTAACCCTAAACCAAGCAGTGATGTTCTCACTTAAAAACTTAGCTATGGTTGTTGCATTCAACCTTACACGTAGCTTCAGCCCATTTAGTCATGTAATTTGTGATAATGATGATGTGTTACTTTTGTTGGAGGACTAATCAAACCTAAAAAGTCAATTCCCCACTTTTCAAAGGGTTGTTGGAGAATGATTGAAGCTAAGGGCATGCCTTGAGGAGCCATGAATCTTTTTGGCATTCATCACACTCTTTTTTGGCCACTATAACTCACACACTAGTGTGTGCTTACTCTTAGAATTGAGAGAAACTCATCCTCTTGCAACATCTTCTCAAAATTCCATCCTTTCCTTTTTTCTATATGTGTCCTACTATCAATTGATAAGGGGTGACTTCCTTAATGAGTCATCTACCCTACCTTTGTTGGTTAAAATATTTTGTGGGTGTTTTTTAGCCAAATAGTGAGAAATTTTTGCACGTCACTTTGGTACAAAATCAAGTTAAAACAATGGAGCATCGAGAAGGTGATCATCGAGAAATTTTTGCACGTCACTTTGGTACAAAATCAAGTTAAAACAATGGAGCATCGAGAAGGTGATCATCCACGCCTTTGGTTGTCCATTGGTTATAATTACTTGGGATTTAAAAAATAAAGAACATGTTATGATCCCTTTCAAATGAACATCACAAAATCAAACTAAGTATAAAGATCAATGACTATTGTGTAATCCTTCTAGTTTAAATATAATAAGGCCACATGATCCACAAACTTGACAAACTTGTTAGCTAGAAGATGCTGTAAAATTTCTAACATCATATACCATGGCTAACCCCTGTCATTGTGTTGTTCTCTTTGTATGGTGGTGTCATTAATCTTAGTATCACATTCAGTTGTTGCTAGCAAAGTTGATAGGGAAATCCATCTTGTGCTCTCCAGGTTGTGCTAGTAATAAGCAACCAATTGTAAAGTTTAAAGCATCCACATGAACATGAAAAATTGCACCCCACCATGATGCTCATAATGTTGGATCATTTTCCAATGCATATTTAAGTTTATCATAAGCTTGTTGATACTTCTTGGTCCACTCAAACATAATGAACAATTTATACAAGGGTTATGCTAGGTCAACATAGAAGATTATGAATGCGATAGTAACCCATATGTCCCATGAAACATTGAACTCCTTTAGTATTTATAAGATAAGTTTAAACTTAATCTCATTCATAGAAATTCCATTCTTTGACACAATATGGCTAAGAAATATTCCATGTGACATTCTAATGAAATGAGGGAAATACTATACAAGCAACATACTTTTAAGGCTTTTCTCAAATAGGCTAAGTGTGCTCCTTCCATTTGGAATTCCTTATGTATTATGTTCATTAGCCTTTGGAAATTTGTAGGCACTTTTGTGAGACCAAATGGCATAATAGCTATACAATTCCCATTGTGTAGCAAGTTTTATGTTGATCCACAATCTTCACTTAATTTTAACATGAGAAGCTATCCAAGAAATTATAGGCTTCCATTCCTTTGACTCTATAACCACATGTTTTGTGTACAAAAATGGGTAATGATACCTTATAGTGGCTACATTGAACTTTTCCAAGTCTATGCATACTTGAAGTTGTGTGTGCAGAAATGGGTAATGATATCTTATAGTGGCTACATTGAACTTTTCCAAGCCTATGCATACTCAACGTTTTCCATTTTTTAAGAAATAGGTGATGTAGTGTGTTTAATCTCATAAATAAATCTTGCCTCAACTAGATTATTGATTTTTATTCATGGAGTGAGGTTATTGTTTCATCATTAGTTAGCACATTCCACAATAGGGATTGTGTGCTTCATCATTTCCTTCATGTCAATATACTTCCATGAAAAACAATCTTGGAAGTCTAGAATAAATCCAAGACTTCCTTCTCCTCTTCTAGTTTTTAAGTACTTTGTAATGTATACTTGTTTTGGTTCTTCTCCTGCTCCTGCTAGATACCATTGTAGGAATTTGTTAAGCTTTCTCTGGGAAAATACGTATAACATCAACATTGTATATCTTGAAACACTTTGGAACATGCCTTAGGTCTTCCTCTCTTCTCTTGATTTCTTCACTTAAGCATTGTTCTTCCCTGAGTTTAGCCTCATGCTAGCTTAGGATTTCTCCTTATTATGTCTGCATGGGCATATTATGATAATTTTGAATGACTACTCAAATGGTCATGTCTCATTTCATCATTGATCCTACATAAATAAAGATGTTCCTCAATTCTCTCTCATGTTGGAAGCTATAATTTTCATGCATGTTAATGGGCTTCAACATAGTGTAGCAACCTGTAGATCTTAGACTCTTTGAGAAGAGTACACTTGGTGCTACATTTTTTCTTGGCATACGCTTACTAGTTTTGTGTTCCTTAGGTAGATGGATAATATTTTTCCATCCAATTGAGATAACTCCTACATGTGCATTATAGTTTTTATTGGCTCAAAGATTTTAACCACTCCAAGCGTATATCAACTATAATCCATAGCTGCTAGTTTTGAGATTGCTCCTACGTGTGCATTAGAGTTTTTATTTACTTAAAGAGTTTAACCACTCCAAGGTACATCAATTATAATCCATAGTGCTGGTTTTGACTACAATATATCAACTATAATCCATAGCTGCTAGTTTTGAGATTGCTCCTTAGTATGCATTAGAGTTTTTATTTACTTAAAGAGTTTAACCACTCCAAGGTACATCAATTATAATCCATAGCTGCTAGTTTTGAGATTGCTCCTACGTGTGCATTAGAGTTTTTATTTACTTAAAGAGTTTAACCACTCCAAAGTACATCAATTATAATCCATAGTGCTAGTTTTGACTACAATACATCAACTATAGGTTCATTAAAGTTTTTGCATCCTTAGGTTTGGGTAATAGTGCATACTCTCACTCATAGTGTTCATCTTCCATGTGCAGGGGATGGTCACCGAGGGAGCTTGGTGTGGAGGGAGCTTTTCTTAGCTGCACTCTCTCTCTACTTGAATAATCTCTCTCTAACTATTGCAACCACCATCTCCGCCCACCACCGCCAGCGCCTAGCCCACACCACCCTCTCTCTCCTTCTCCCACTCTCTTCCCTCCCCCTCTCTCTCTTCCCTCCCTTTCCCTCTCCCACCCTCCCTCTCTCACTCTCTCTATGAGAGAGAGTGTGGTGTGGGCTATATCCTCCTCTCTCCTTCTCCCACCCTCCGTCTCTCTCTCCCTTTCACTCTCCCAGCCACCCTCCGTCTCTCTCTCCCTTTCACTCTCCCTCCCACCCTCTTCCCTCCTCCTCTCTCTCTTCCCTCCCTTTCACTCTCCCTCCCACCCTCTTCCCTCCTCCTCTCTCTCTTCCCTCCCTTTCCCTCTCCCATCCGCATTGTCTCACTCTCTCTATCCTTGTCTCTCTTTGCTAACACTCTCTCTCTCTTCTATTACCACCATCCATTTCTCTCCCTCCCTTTCACTCTCCCACCCTCCCTCTCTATCCTTCTCTTACCTCCTATCCTCCTTCCCTCTCTTGCTCTCTATATCCTCCTCTCCCCCTCTCTATCCTTCTCTTACCTCTTATGCCCCTTCCCCCCCCCTCTCTCTCTCTCTCTCTATATATATATATATATCCTCCTCTCTCTCTCTATCCATCTCTTTGCTCTCTCTCTCTCTCTCTCTCTCTCTCTCTCTCTCTCTCTCTCTCTCTCTCTCTCTCTCTTTTTGCTAACTCTTCAGTCCTCTTTGCTCACTCTCTCACCTCCCTCCCTCCCTCTCTCTCTCTCTCTCTCTCTCTCTCTCTCTCTCTCTCTCTCTCTCTCTTTGCTCATTCTTTAGCCCTTCTCTTTGCTCACTCTTACCTCCCTCTCTCTCTCTACCCTTCTCTTTGCTCTTGCCCCCCTCTCTCTCTCTCTCTCTCTCTCTCTCTCTCTCTCTCTCTCTCTCTCTCTCTCTCTCTCTCTCTCACTCTTTTAATCCTTTTTTTTGCTCTCTCTCTATCTTCCCTCTCTCTCTCTCTCTCTCTCTCTCTCTCTCTCTCTCTCTCTCTCTCTCTCTTTTAATCCTTTTTTTTGCTCTCTCTCTATCTTCCCTCTCTCTCTCTCTCCCTCTCTCCCTCTCTACCCTTCTCTCTCACTCTTTCAATCCCTTTCTTTGCTCACTCTCTTTATTCTCCCTCTCTCTCTCTTCCCTTCTCTTTGCTCACTCTCTTTATTCTCCCTCTCTCTCTCTTCCCTTCTCTTTGCTCTCGCTCCCTCTCTCTCTTTCTCTGTCACTCACTCTTTATGTCCTTCTCTTTGCTCACTCTCTCTATATCTCTTTCTCATTTCTCAACAAAGCTTACCTAACTCGTGTTTTGCGTACACATTGTCGAGTCTACAAACACTTCACTACCTTATTCATTCACACAAAATAGAAAATGTCGATTCTGGTTTGTACAACATGTATATAAATATCAATGATGTCTTGTTTTGCAAAACCCCAACATGTGTTGCTCTTGCCCTCTTTCTCTCTTTTTTAATATGAAAAATAAGATCATGACACAATCATAAATAATTGCTACAAATAAGATCATGACCCAGTCACTTGAATATTCACAAATAAATATGTTTAATGCACTACAATAAAATCTTCATCGAGACACCCTCCACTACATCCTCTTTGGAATCAATAATACAAATAATATTTATGCCTGATTTACGTGCTACCATGGCACAATCTCCTCATCCAATATAAAGCTCCACTAACACTTGCCCTTGCTTTATATGACACCTCAACAAGATATCCCAAAAGTCATATCCATGCTGAGATCCACCTGCAAAGAAAACATCTCTCCTAATTCCACCAAAAATGTAAGTCTCTTATTTTGGAGCACATGAAGAGTTAACTCCATACCTCACCATGCTGTCCCATTTGGGTGTCTGCCCGTGCATCATGTTGCAAGGATCAATGATATAATCAGGTGAGAAAGGTTGTGTATGGTTTTGTCCAAGTATGTATATATCTGCACAAGAGTATGAGATGATTTTTTGTAGCAAAAAATGATGCTCAATGGAAACCTCTATGGTTAGTGTTGCTTACCTCTTGTCCAAAGGCCCTTCCAATCTGTGTTGTACATTACACATTCACCAAGGTTCCAAGGAGAAGCAAGAACGCTCGGCATGAGCTATAAGATTGCTACTTGATACATAGTATCGATGACAATAATAGAGGCATTGTCATCTAAGATGGTCTCACAAATTTGAAGCAACGCATGCTTCTCTCCATCTATGTGGCATTAATTAGAATGACATACACAAAAAGCATAAGCATGACATACACACACGCGCAACATATGCACAACAACACACAAGATCTTAATGAAGGAAAAATGATCTCATCACTCACATGTGCATGACATGGTGGGACAATGTCATTGGGGGGAAACCATAAACAGAACCTCCTGTGGGTAGCCTCACTACAATAATACAATCACACGTTGTGTTTGTATTGACACCTTTAATAGTAGTAAAGGTCCTATCTCCCTCATTGGCCTTTTGCAACATATCAAAGACATGTTCTAGCTCTGGTGGACACTGCTGGTTTAGAAGTGCACGGCCTATCTTCAAAGGATTCCCAACACATGCCATCATCTTTGTAGAATGATGTCCTGCCACACCATGTTGAGTAGAGTTATACATCAATTGTTATTATAAGACATAAAAGACACACCTTTACAATCATTTCACATGTGGTCACAATTTAATATTATACCTGGCTGTTAACATCGAGGCTTCTGTAACGGTAGAGGAATTGGCACTTTGATGCTCGCTGGGAGCACCGAGGACTATTGTCATGGTACGTCGAGACACTCCTATAAAGCGTACATTCTCCAAGTGTATGCATCACACAAATACTTTACATTATCATTACCCAATGAGTAAAATCATACCTGGCAAATTTATTTGGATTGGAGTTAGGTCACACAGGCTAGGTGGATGAATTGGTTGCAATGGTGCATTTGGCGTTTCACCTCTTGCTAAGCTTATTTGAATCCATAACTTAATCTATGTTAGTATGCAAACAGTGTAACAATAATACCAATAAACCACAAGTAAAAGAGTGCCCTGCATGTGTTGCTGTGTATGACCAACTTCTTCAACTTTTAGGGCTGCCTCGATCTTGCGTATGCTATCATCAAAATCACTTTGGTCATATTCTGATGGAGAGGTATCAGAGTCGTCCTCTTCTTGTTAGTGACTTTCCTTTCCCCTTCTTCGTTGCATCCTTTTTTGGCACCTTTGCCCCTTCATCATCATCCTCTTCATCATCATCATCCCCTTCATCTTTCATAAGACCTTTACCTTTGCCTTGAACATGTGATTTGTCACTAGGCTTCATAATAGAATTCACCATTCGAAAAGATATAAGAAACAATATTTAAATTGAAGTGAAATATCTAATTGTATAGTTCATACAATGGTTGATTGCTTTGCTTTACAAGCCTGAGTATACATCTCCTTCTCGCTCTTGGGAAATTTTCCACTTGGAAAGTTAAGGAACAATGGGCATCTCTTATATATCTCTGCATCCCAAAGGTCTCAAAGTTGTTATTGTGTATACATAGTGCTTCCATGTTTTGGATTGTGCCATCCTTTTAAGATTGCAGGCATATCTACAATAGATCTCTCCGCATGGCACTTACAAATCCATCTACACATTATTACATCCGTTCAGTTTACAAATATAAGAGTACAACCAAGTAGTAAGTATGCTTTATGGAATGTTATGCAACTAGACACAACACGCTTGGTAGCCTTCACTCTTCACGATAGTAGGATTCGAAGCTACCACACCTTGTTTCTTTCCATTTCCTCGAACAGCTTCCCAAAATACATTCTCTTAAGATCGGCAAGGTCATGGAATGTATCTGAAAAAATTACCTTGTACTTTTTGATATTTCTGCAAGGATGGTTACACCCTGCACTCCAATCTCATGCCATATGCTCCCTTTGCTCCATTTCCATTGAAATTATTATTCAAACAAAATAGAGTACTTTGTAAATATTAAGAAGATATGAAAAGTTAATATTACATACTTTTAGGGATTTGTGAATCCTTTAGCCTATGCAAATCGCCATCAATCAAAATATCCAAAATATGTGCTTTGTGGTCATTTAGCAATGAGCTAGCTGCCAAGTTGTATAGCCTATCCTCTGTCAAACAATCCGGTTTCTTGTCCCAATTAACTTGCACTAATCACCTACAACACAACACCATAATTAAACCACAACATTAAAACCATAAAATGTTGTTGCCTACAAAATAGATAGAGGAAATAGTATAGGATTTCTTACTCAAAGAAACCTTCCCCTTGTGCAGGGTTTACAATCACCGCCAGCAGCCGCCTTGTAGCATGCCTCCACTTTCTTTCATCTTTATAAAATGCCGTTCTCCATCTCTCTTCAAATTCTTGTGTGCAGACAAACTATCTAGTAGGGGGTCAATATCTCGGGTGGTTGCGAGAGGTACTCATCCTATTATTCACAAATTACAACATTAGTGGATGATATACAAATGTTTATCATATATTGCAAGTGTCTAAAGATTGAAGCTTTACCTGGAATACTATTTGAGAAAGTTCCAGAAGCTCACAGTTATACCAAGATGGGCAGACCTTTTTTTTCCTGTGTCGAGGCATGCTTATCCATCCATGCCTTGTTCATCTCTCTAGTGTGCTTCATAATTATTTCTTTGTTTGCCAGCCCAAGTGCCCTAATGAGGCACACTTTGTCCACAAGGAAAGAAGAAACATAGCCCACTTCATTCATCCTACGATAACAAAATTTAAGGTTATGATGAAAGATTGAAATATAGTACGTCGAATATTCCTAATTCAAAGAGTCTTAAAACATATATTATCTTACCTATTTAAGCTAGTGATCACTGTGAACCTCCCCCTCACTATCCTCATCATTGAATTCAATAAGGATAGAATCAACACAAGGATGTCTTGATGCAACATTCTTGAACGCTATAGTTAGATAGTGCAAATCTAATTAGTCCCAAAACTATTTTATAAAATAAAAGACCACATTCAAAAAAGTAGCCAGTTTAAGTAGACTCACATTTATTAATCTCCTCCATCCATGCCACAACTTGATGATTGCCATCCCACACATACAACATCTTGTTGCTCATGAATTCCCACTCTATGCCTTTGATCGTATTCTCAAACTCCTCATTTTTTAAATCGCCCAAACACTTCTTGGCTTTGTTGCCTGGAAGGTGTGCTCTTTACACGTTTTGCACGCTTTGGATGTGGGGTTTCCTTTAATGTGTTTGGAAAAATCTAAACACATCGACATATACAAGACAGATTGCTCTCAAAAAAATCACTAAAAAGAGCATAATTGAAAAAGTGGAGAGAGATAAAATAAGACTTACACAATCTCTAGCTCGCCACACAATGATGTATTCTTTGGTTTGATTTAACTTGTTGATATCACCATCTTCGAGGGGAAAAGGAAGAGGAACTTCTCTAATTGAAGAGACAATGTGCTTTTTAGTTCTTCCATGGTAGTCATTTTCCTAGGCAAGCTTTGGATGAGTCAGACCGGTGTTATGTGTTTAAAATGTCAACCACAGGTCTACATCGAACCGTATGCACCAAACAGGAGACGGGTATTTAAGGAAGGCTTGGGTTTGTTTTGATCACGTCACGCATGTGCAAGGATGGACAACAATGGCTGCATATGTATATGATCCAAGGTAGAGTTTGGTCTTGTTAAGTTCTTGAAAAAATTTGATCTTGATTTTAGTACTTTTTCAATTATCGTATGATGGCATGTAGCCTGCAAGAGCTCATGACAATTGCAACTTGTGAAATGAACGAGGAGGACACAGTGGCACAAAGTGCTTTTCTGGGAGATGATTAACAATGTTGTGGTCTAAAAAGACTTCTCCAAGCTAGATTTTTTTGGCTTCATGGGCTGATGAGGCTGGAGCCAACTGGAGGGCAGTTAGGACTACCTATAACAATGGACCAAAAAATATATTGGAAGGTCATGAGCATTCATGTCTTTTTCATTGGGAACAAAGCTTGAACATCTATACAGTACAATATGTAGTTAGGATTTTTTAGGAAGAGCACAAGTGACTATGTCGTCATCAGTGGCATTGTGCATTGAGTGAGGAAGAGGCACTTTTAAAATACAGACACTTAGATCGTGGTGGATGAACGGTAAAGTCGCTAATACAAACTTACCAGCCTTGGATTGTTGGCTTAGTTGGTGGCATACTAGATATCCCCATTGGAGGAAACATCTTATAGGGATAAGTATTATTTTCTTAGTTCTTGAAAAGAATAGCTTGTATTTTGAATCTAGATTGTCAACTTAACTATTTGGTTATAGAATGCGGTTGGATGATGTAATTAACTTAATTTGCTATTGTAGGATGTCAACGATACTTGTGTGTTGCATATGCCGACCACTAATCTAGTAGAAACGAAGCATGCAAGTTAGTGTTAGCAAGAGAGGGTTTCAGGGGAACCATCTCTTTATATGATGCAGCTATTTCAAACCTCACTAATGACCTCTTGCAATCCACAAAGAAGCATGCATTCATGCAAGGCAAATATCACGGAGCAGCCCTACAATAACAAAGTTGATGGAGAAGGCCAAAACATCAAAAGCTCCAAGTTCGTCAAACACTAGCAGATTGGTGGGAGACGCAGTGAGTGGCACACCAATGCACGTGCTACCAAACTTTTTTGGTGATAACATTGCTGTTAACCGACGACGTCGAAAACCCATAGTTATAAATCTTGAGGAAGATAACTCATCACATCATCCAGAGTATGTCAAAGAAAACCCGCCACGCAAGAAACAAGGTAGGAGATTAAGCTTTCCACCCCCTATTCCTTTAACTACACTACTACAGGTGGTCAAAAAAATGCAGAGGGAGAGACAACTAAAGCAGAGCTGAAGGAAATTGTGGAGAGTGACATACACGATTCAATGTGAGCAATACATCGAACATCTCTACACAGTAAGATAACTTGCCAGGGATGGTTAGGTGGCCAAGATGGCAAGTGCAAAAAGAGCATTAAGAACTGCAGCAGGCAAGGTGTTCCAACTCCTTCTTTTTATGGTATGAGAGAATGTTCTAGGGGGAAAAGGCGTCAGTTCATGTGGTTTTGTAACAGTAGTGTGGATCATACTTGGAGAGTATATAACACATCTGTTGTCAATTACTTGTGCTGCTGCTAGACCCCCGGCGGTTGTTTGGCCAGGGGGACGAGGTACAAACCTAAATGTGGATGAGGTCAAGAATTGGAGGCTGGTGGGTTTATGTTGCAAAAGGGACACGTCAGGAAGCAAATGATGTGGACCAATGGTCAACAAGGTATAGAAGTGGCATATCAGATATGGTAACCAAGCGAATAGATTTGACAGTCTGAATTACCGCTACGGTCTTTGAGCATTTGGTCATTAAAGTTGGGCAGATGGAAGTTTTTGTAATTGAGATTGAGGAATCACTAGTGCGCAATAAAAAATACCGGGTAACTATGGGAAAGAATCCATCATGCACATGTCCCGATTTTCAAATCAGGGTAGGTGCTGGATGACCATATTGTGCATGCAAGCACCTTTACTTTGTATATTTGTATATCTTTGGGTAAGATGCAAACCATAATATGTTTATACATCAACCCACTCTAAAAAAGGAGGACCTTATGAGAATGTTAAACAATAGGAGAATAATGTGAAAAGGACCTTGTACTGTTCATGACATTGTACTATAGTTTTGAAAAGATCATGTTGGAATAATGAAATGTCCGACTATTTATAATGTGAAAAGGACCTTGTACTGTTCATGACATTGTACTATAGTTTTGAAAAGATCCTTCATGTTGGAATAATGAAATGTCCGACTATTTACTTTTCATTTTTTTAAATGTTTCAACAGGACAATTAATATAGTTATATGTCAATGCCTTGAATATGCTCATTCCATTCATCTACTTTTTTTAAAAAAGGTGGATAGACATACATCTACTTTTCTAAATTTAGGGAAAAGCCATGCATGTACTTTTCTAAATTGAGGAAAAAGCTAAGCATCTACTTTTCTAAATTTAGTGGGGGTAACCATGCAAAGTAGCTTTTTGCTTTGTGTATCTATAAATTTGACCCCTGCCTCTTACTCTAATCCTTACTTCCAAATCTTGTTGCCTCCCTCACCCTCTCATTGTATTTCTCTCCCTCTCTATTGTTCTCTTCCTTACAACCCTCACAACCATCAACTACCTTCGTTCATCTCTAATGGCTTCTTCTAATGGCCCTAGCTATACTCTGAAGGAAACCCTGGAAAGGGTTTGCAAAGATTTATGCAACAAAATGGACGGAGATGCAACATAACATCTCTGAATCACAACAGAGACCTGCAATCTTTGGACAAAGATGCTAGCAGATGAGCCTATTAATTTTGGAGATTTGTTTGTGTGGAACATGAAGATTGGGAGCGCCATCGGTACTTGGTGAAGTTTCAGATATATTGCAAAAGAGACAGAGGAGCCCTTATGGGAGGAGTTAAAGAATAAAGTAGCCCAAAAAAGTGTATAGATGTAGGATCCGTAGGTAGTTATAGTATGCTTTCAATTTTAAACAATGTTAGATTGCAGTAGCCCATGTAATAACCTTTTTTTGGAATAAAGTGGTTTCAACTATAGATCGCCATGTCTTTTGTATTAATTGTGGGTTTGTTGTTGTTATGATTAATTATATCAGATTTTAGGTTTATTATATGTTTTGAATAGCAACATCATGTTCTTATCTCTCTCACTCTCTCTTCCTCTCAAAGAATTAGGCCATGATCTCAATCATAATTGAAAAATTATTGAACTTAATAAATTTACATTCTTCATTGCTTCTTATGCAAGGCGGCATAGTAGATAGCTTGTATGTAATAATCTTGAAATTATTCACCTTGTTAATTGTACGCATTACCTTGTTAATTGTACTCACATGCAAAGATATGCCGTCATGAAAAGGCTTTAAATGCTATGAAGTCACGTGCAAAGGGCATGGAGTACCATGCAATCCTCACAGGCACATATAATAACATCGAGGTGCAATAACATCCACATGTAATGACATCTGGATGAAGAGACTATATATAGGGAGGGTGGGAGAAGGAAAGAGAGGGAGGGTGGGAGAAGGAAAGAGAGGGAGGGAGGGAGGGAGAGGGAGGACGAGAGAAGGAGAGAGAGGGAGGTTGGGAGAGTGAAAGGGAGAGAAGAGGATGGGAGAAGGAGAGAGAGGGTAGTGTGGGACGAGGTGAGAGAGAGAGAGAGAGAGAGAGAGAGAGAGAGAGAGAGGGAAGAGGGTGGGAGAGAAAAAGGGAAGGTGGGAGAGATGAGAGAGAGGGAGGGTGGGAGAGAGAAAGGAAGGGAGAGAGGAGAGAGAGAGGGAGGGTGGGAGAGAGAAAGGAAGGGAGAGAGGAGAGAGAGAGGGAGGGTGGGAGAGATGAGAGAGAAGGAGGGTGGGAGAAGGAGAGAGAGGGAGGGTGGGAGAGAGAGAGGGAGAGAGGGAGAGGAGAGAGAGGGAGAGTGGGAGAGTGAAAGGGAGGGAAGACGATGGGAGAAGGAGAGAGAGGGTAGGGAGAGAGAGAGAGAGAGAGAGAGAGAGAGAGGGAAGAGGGTGGGAGAAGGAGAGAAGGGAGGGTGGGAGAGGTGAGAGAGAGGGACAGTGTGGGAAGAGAGAAAGGAAGGGAGAGAGGAGAGGGAGAGGGAGGGTGGGAGAGAGGAGAGAGAAAGAGGGTGGGATAAGGAGAGAGAGAGGGAGGGTGGAAGAGAGAGAGGGAGAGGAGAGGGAGAGGAGAGGGAGAGAGGGAGAGGAGAGGGAGAGGGTGGGAGAAGGAGAGAGAGGGAGAGGGAGTGTGAGAGAAGGATAGAGAGAGAGGGAGAGAGAGGGAAGAGAGAAAGGGAGAGAGAGGGAGAGGAGAGGGAGAGAGGGAGAGGAGAGGAAGAGGGTGGGAGAAGGAGAGAGAGGGAGAGGGAGTGTGAGAGAAGGATAGAGAGAGAGGGAGTGTGAGAGAAGGAAAGAGAGAGGGGGAAGAGAGGGAGGGTGGGCTGGGCTGGGCAGTGGTGGTGGGTGGAGATGGTCGTGGCAATAGTTAGAGAGCGATAGTTCAAGTAGAGAGAGAGGACAGCCAAGAAAAGCTCCCTCAAAAATCACACTCCCATGTGTATAATGATAGATCCTGCACACATTAACTAAAGTAGTCCTAGCTATGGTATCTAAATCTTATGACTCTTCTACTAGGTACCCTCCAACCATCAGGTGGTCCTTCCATGTCTACAAGTTCATGTTCTATGTCTATAAGGTCACCTTCATGTCCGCAACTTCACCTTCTTTCTAAGGTAGATATGATTTGTATCCTAGTCATGGACTAATCTAGCATCTTGCATGTAGGGTCACTCTAGGATCCTCATTTGTTTGTGAAAGTTTATCACTACAAATGTAAGAGGATATCTTAAGGGTTTTGACTTTCAAATATATCACGAGTCTAAGTGGTTTATTAGCTATGGTTTCATCAGCAAATTTCATAACCAAATTATTCTCCTCCATGGGTGGGTTTCCCTAGAGCTTAGTGACAATGCTGACACTAGCGCTACCGTCCAATATTACCATGCCTACATAGTATTTATGTATCATCGATAGCATTACATTAGTCTCCTAATATTAGCTCAGGAAATTACCCTAGAGCTTAGTGACAATGCTGACACTAGCACTACCATCCAATATTACCATGACTTTGTAATATTTGTGTACGATCAATAACATTATATTAGTTTCCTAATGTTAGCTTAGGAAATTACCCTTAGTATTATCAGTCACTTATACCTTATTCATTTATACCTTAGCTTAGAGGTAGATCAGGAATGAGGCTTGAATAGTCATGATAAATCATAGGTAATTCTTTATTCCTTAATTCATGCCATTATGTATACTATGCTAAGTGTTAATGGAAGAGATTATCATTATTAGAACCAATTATGATCTTAAATACATATAAGAAAGCAACATATAGCTATCTATGATTCATCTTTACAATTCTCTGTAATTTTGTGAGTGCTATAATGTTTAGTAATCTGTGTGTTGCATAATCTTGAATGTCTAAATGATAGGTTAGCACACAATTATGTTTAATGTTTAGCTTATAATCTCTATGTTGGTTTATCCGTCTGTGTGTTGCATAATCTGTGTGTCTAAATGATAGGTTAGCACACAATTATGTTTAATGTTTAGCTTATAATCTCTATGTTGGTTTATCCGTCTCAGTGCAGAGATCTAGGTTGGGTGGATCGTCTTCCCTTTGCCAGTTAAGTTGCAGATTATTCATTATCTCCTAGATCATCCTTCAATTTATCTTTCCTATTGCTTAGACCCTGATGACTTTTTTTGTTTCGTCTTACATGTCAATGTGTTTTCCTTGTGTGATGATGCTTTGCCTATTATCCATGTTTTTGTGTTATTAGCATGTTTATGGCATCTGGGTTGTTCAAGTTGAACACATTTTGTGGGTGTTCGTCTTTGGGTCTTTTGGAATGACTTTCATTTTTTATGTTCAAGCCTTTTATCTCACTCCTATGCGGCTATCTGGTGGAATTTCTAATAAGTTCTCAATCTAACGTGGAGGAGGACTTACTTCTTCTAGAGGTGGAGCATGACAATGTCTTACTAGGCCGAGACTGTTATTTTACTCTTAATTTATGATAGATTGGGAATGACATTGTGAGGAGAAAAATGAGCCCGTCCTAAGCATGATGTATAGATGTAGGAAATGTACATATGATGGTATGAAATGGATCCCGAGTGGCTAAAGACGTGGTGATCAAGTGGATAAGGCGCAGGTGCTCAAATTGAAAATAGAAAGTGCATGGGCCAACGTAAGAGTCAGGCGACATAAGGTTCTTGATGTCCTCTTTATGTGTTTTATGTCCATGGTGCTGCGCAGAAGCCTTTCTCCAAGGAGGTCGTGGCACACAGTCTAATTCCCTTCGTGTGAACAATTGCAACTTCAAAATCTAATGTAGATGTTGTTTTTTCCTCTTTCATAAATATTTGATTTTAACAAAAGTTTATACATCGTATTGATAGAAAGTATATAGACTCATGCTTAATAAATATGTTTTTGGAGTATCAGATTGTTTTGCCAAAATATTTCAACAACTTTGACAACATAAACGAGATATGTATACTTTAACACCTCTCTCATTATAAATATTGTTCTTTTTAAAGTTTCAGCTATGGAAGATTTACCACATCAACCCACAATCCAAGATCAAAATGGCTCTCTTCATGCATTCTTATATAAAGAACGAGAACTTTGAGAGCAATTGGAGAAGAAAGTCTTAAAACGATTAAGTAGAAGCAATAACAATCAAACAAGAAGAGTTAAACAAGTTTAAGAAAGCAAACACGCATAATCCAACTAATAACAAAGAGTCTAAGAAACATGTCATTACATGTTGTAGATGTTGTGACAAGAAGGACATTATACTAGAGGTTGTCCGGCAAAAAAGAAGAATAAGCTCTTTCCTGTATGCACAACCGATGGGCAAATATCTCAAGTAAGAGGGTATCATCACGTATATACTATGAAATGCTGGAGGTATATATTCACTTCTTTTTGCATACAACTCACATAGACCTACACAAATTCTTAATTATCAAAAGATGAATAGAGACTGAAGTAAGTTTCTCAAGAATATCTTTAAGAGTATAGTCAAGTGTTCAAATTATTATCCTTGCTTAAGAATTAATTATTCCTAAGAAAATGAACCTTCCTAAACAATATTAGATATATACAAGAGAATAATAATGATCTTTAGATTTAGAGAATACCAAAGAATATCAAATAATTACTATTACTAGTGAAAGTTTCTTCAAGTTTGAGCATAAAATTATGACATTAGATTTTATTCTGGTGAGTATGCCAAGAGATTAATAATTCAAGAATTATAAACGCTCAAAGAGATTATAATTTTTGAATTTAAGTGCTGACATCTATCTTAAGACATCCAAACAATTTAAATTTGATTCAAGTCCATCTCAACCTCTACAAGAAGATTTGAGAAATAACCTAGTTATTGAGAAATATCTCACTAACATGTTACTCACTTTTCATTTGATGAGTCTTGTAGACTTTAGAACACATTCTCTAAATCCTTTTCAGAGCATAGATATTGATCCTTCTATGTAAGAATTTAAATTAAACATTGTCAACAATTAGTTTTGAGATAATGAAAATTTGTATCAAAATTCAAGTTTTAGGAAAAACTGGCCACTCCGTCTCACACTTCTATTCTAAAGGAGTGATATATGGAGATAATATGGTGGTATGGGACATCAAATCAATTTCATATAGATACACCAGGCACATTTATATCTTCTATCTTGTATCATCTTACGTGTGCATGTGGAATGTACCTTAGACTGGTTTCACATATGTTCATTTTATTGGATTCTTACATATATGCATTATGTGTTAATTGAGTTTTCCATACCAATCATGAAACCATCCTCTCATGGATTTATGCAATTGAGGAAAGTTGCAACCCGAGAAAAAGGGAACGTTATGAAAATCACTCTTGAGTTATTGGGAATTACTTTATGTCGGGGACACCCGTGTGTGCTGTGCTGTGCTAGCAGGTGTGGGTACATGTGATTTGATATTTTGGCTGCCTATTTCTCATTATAGCATTGGGATTGATTGATGTGATTTCAATTGATTTTTTAACTAACCTCGATTATGTCTATGAGTGTAGCTAGTGAAATGTGCGCAAGGGTATCGATTAAGGTGTCACAATGTGCAAGGATACCGATTGAGGTGTCGCACGGATGGTAGACTGAGGAGTGGTGTGAAGACAAAGATCATGTGTTAGCCATGATATTTTTGTACTAGCATTTAATTAATCATTTATAGCCTATCATGTGACTAGAGTTGATGTGCGTATGTGCACATGGTTATTTAATATGTGTGTGTGCACAAGTAGTCTAGTATGAATATAGCCATTTGTATTTATTATTGGGCAAAGGTTTTATCATGTGTAAGCCTTAAGAACATGGGAACATGGGAAAAGGTTATGAAACATGCCGCTTTGCTTATAAACATTTCCAAGAATGGTCTTTGAACGTACATACCCACCTACATGCATATGTTCCTATGCAAAAGCTATATAAATAAAGGGGGGGGGGCTCTCACTCTCCAGCTAGCCAAACTCTTGCAAATTTTATGCAGATTCCTCCCAGCCTCTAAAGACATCATCAAACAATGCTATCCAATGGATGCACACACATGGGTAGCATGTAGTACGAAGCCTACAACATCTCACTGCCCGAAGGCCAGCACTATCTACAAGCCCATTGGCATCCTCGTTTTGTATCATAGGATCTAGAGTACCAACATGTTCGACATCGTACATATGGCCTACCCCCCCCCCCACCAACACATCTCGGATGATGAATACAGGGAGACCCACGAATTTTATCAATCCATGAAGCCAGTGCTCACTGTAAAGGAAGAGAAAGAAAACACAATTGACACTGCCAAAAGGACAAGGACAAGAACGATGACGATGCATCCAGCAGCAGTAAGGATATGTCAGAGGAGGACCACCTAGTAGGATCAGTGGGGCGGCGGGGTCCCTTCCCGTTGCACCTTCGGCCAGTCTCTCCGGACTAGCAATACCCAAATTAAGAAGTTCTCAGGAGAGGGCTTCCACACTTGGTAAGTCCTTGTCAAGTACAAGATGATGGCCAAAATGGATCGTGCTCACATAAACCACGTAGTGACTCCAAGAAATCATTCTTGAAGACCGTGAAACTTAGTTCATTAATTTGTGGCATGCGACTAAGTGCATCTGCCACCACGTTATACTTACCTTTCTGGTAACGTATCTAAAGGTCAAACTCCTGTAGAATCTCCGCCCGAGCTTTTCTACCCTTCAGTTCATTTTGACTTGAAAGCCATTTCAGACTTTCATGGTCCGCCGTCCGGACCTCAAAAGTAGCACCATATAAATAGTGTCTCCACTTTTTCAGTGCATGAACTATCGCTAGTAACTCTCGCTCATAAGCCGAGTAGTTACGTTGCACGATCTAACTTTTTACTCTCAAATGCAATTGGGCGTCCCCTTTGCATAAGTACGGCCCCAATGGCCTCATTACTAACGTCTGTTTCCAAGACAAACGGCTCATTTGGATCGACAATAGTCAAAACAGGTGCAGCCGCCGCTACGGTCACCTTGAGCTTATCAAAGCTCTTTTGTTGGCTTCCCCCCAACTAATGTTTTTAGTTTTTGACCGTAATGGTCAGTCAATGGGACTGCGATCTTCGCGTAGTCCTTCACATACTGTCGGTAGAACCCCGACATGCCAAGAAAAATCTGTAGTTCCTCGAGATTCTTCGGCGTTGGTATTTAAGAATAGCCTCTACTTTTTCTGGCTCCATCCGCCTACCATCGACGGATATAATATGGCCAAGGTAGTGAATTTCTGTTTCAAAAAATTCACATTTGCTCTTCAGAAAGGCTCCCCATGGCCCTTCTCCATCTCTAACCCCTCATCAGCCGCACAGGCTCCAGATGCTTCCACCGAAGATAAGGCTCGGAAACAAGCCTCGACACATCAGCTCCCCCGCAATAACCCTCAACATCAACTCCCCCACAATAACCCTCAACATCAACTCCCCCTCTTGATGCCTCCACCTCTCCACCTGTCACTCTTGCCACTCCTCTACCTCTCCACCTCTCCATCTACCACTTCTCTCCATGGATTACACCCCTTGCCTCACCAACATTGCCATCACCCTTCTCATCTCCCAAACTACCCCCACTGCTAAAACCTCTCTAGTGGACATCCTAAATCGACTCACCAAAGCCTCAACTTGGCAAGGCAACCATCCCTCCTCCTCCATGAAGAATGGATACTTCACACAATGCACAAGTTCATCGAGGACGATGATGAGGTGCTTGACCTTGATATGGTCATTACCATTCGCTTTTTTGGCTCATCATTGTCCTTTTGGTGGAGTTTCTAGAATGGAATGCAGGTCTCCAAGGCATAGCCTTTGACATCAACAAGGGCCCGACTCTTCGGAGATACTCAGCTACTACAAGCAAGTATAGTGGCAGGCAAACGCTCACAGATTTGTTTGAAACAGCCTTTTGGACATCCTACAAGGCCTTTTGGACATCCTACAAGGCCTTCCACCAAACCACCCACTAGTACACAAAGTCCCGCTTTGACTTCTATTGGAACTTTAACGGATTCTACCACTAGCCTCCCCTTTGAGCTTCATTGCCGATTCCAAGTATAGAACAATGATTAGGGAGGGGTTATGTTAACCATGTTGGCTACCATTACTCTGAATATGTAGCAACATCTTTGAGCTATAATTTTTTGTACCATGCAATGTGCGTCATATAAACTGATTATGGAAAATCTCCGAAGTTATGACTTGTGTAATGCCAGAAGATAGCCAAAACCAAGCTTACGACTTGTGTAATACCAATAATGTATATTTAGACTAGGAAGTTAGCCTATAATAGCTTATTGGCCCCCAATACATTACTTGGGTGGCTAGACATTGTACATATTAGTCTTGTATATAAGACAATTTGACTAATCAGAAAAGACATGATTCCATTCTCACAATTGAGTTTGAGTTTTCTTGCTCTTGTGATTGAAGTTGATTGTATGCTTTCTATTCTTCTTTGTTGCATGCATGCTTGTTGGGGATTGTGTGGGTGAGTGATGATGTTGATGCATGTTCTCTTCTCCCTCTTCCCTTCTCTTCCCTTCTCCCTCTTCCCTTCTCTTCCCTTCTCCCTCATGCTCTCACTGATCAGGGTATCAAAGTAGAGGTTGAGCTTTCTATATCTCTCCCTCTCTCTCTCTTTTCTCTCCACCCATCCTTTGTAGTAACAACAAAGGAGGCAAGGTTGAGGACCCTAGCTCTCCACAAGAGAGCTAGGTAAAGTAACCCTCTCTACAAGAGAGGGTGAGTGGCTAGAGGTGCAAATTAGTATGACCCTTGCATTCTTCCTCTCCTTCTCTCTATCTTGCAAGGCTCAAGTATTCTCAAATAGGTGAATAATTAATGGTAGGATTAGGTTAGGTTTAACAAAAAAAATGGAAAGAATGCTAAATGTACACTAATTACCTAATGAACCTAAGACTGCTGCTCAAATAACCAAATTGCGGGAGAGATTTCTCTTCGTTCCATGAGGCAAAGAATGGATTAAACTAGCAACAAAAGACAGCAAAAAAGGGTTATGGTTAGTAAGAAAACCTACTCTAATCACATAAATCCACTCACATACACTCAAATCATACACAATAAACACTCTAATCCACTTAATACAATACTTTAGAACACATTTTCTCAATGCTAACCAAGGATTTACATCTAAGGGCATGATTAAGTGAGAATAATAAAAGATTTTTGAGAAGAACATGGCTTTACTTCTTTCCCTCTTCCAAGATTAGTCCGTCCCCGATAGAGGCGGTGCCATTTGTTCATGACAAAGAACCTTCTTTCCCTCATGCAAGGAATCATAGGATAGTGGAAACCACTTATCTTGGATCGTGGAAGTCCTAATAGCAGAGGTGAAAGAGGCCAAGAGGTGTGTCAATCCCTCTTGTTTAAACCTTTCCTTTACTCTTAATCCTCCATGACAACCCTTCCAATGGCAATGGTTAATCTACCAAGATTAGTCCGTCCCCGATAGAGGCAGTGCCATTTGTTCATGACAAAGAACCTTCTTTCCCTCATGCAAGGAATCATAGGATAGTGGAAACCACTTATCTTGGATCGTGGAAGTCCTAATAGCAGAGGTGAAAGAGGCCAAGAGGTGTGTCAATCCCTCTTGTTTAAACCTTTCCTTTACTCTTAATCCTCCATGACAACCCTTCCAATGGCAATGGTTAATCTAGTAAGCTTGAACCACTCTCCAATCTACACTAACTTAATCACTCACTCATTCAAGCTATCTAACATGCACACTCACCACACCACAAGCACTCACACAAGCAAGCTTGAACCACTCTCCAATCTACTCAAACTCAATCACTCGCCAATCTACTCAAACTCAATCACTCGCTCACTCAAGCTATCTAGCATTCAAAACCACAAGGAAGAGGGTAAGAGCACAAGAGAAGAAGAAGAAAGCTTTGCACAAGTGAAAATCGTTGTTCTCCCCCTTCACATTATCGAAAATTGTATATCGACATGGGCTTTGCCTAGCCATAACCAACTACAGTGGCGCGCCCATAACCTATTTCTAGTAGTACATACAAGCCTGAAGGAAGACTGCTCAAGTAGAAGGTTCCAAGCTAAGAACAAGCTATTAGGACTTATTACTCATAGAGTGGATACAGATAAAGCTGTGGAAGAGTGTTGGTTGGCTCTACAAAAGTTGGGGAAAGAGAAATCCCCTACGTGGGATGGACTATCTGTTGAATTCTTTATTGCTTTTTGGCCATCCTTAAAGGACATGGTATGGAAAATATGCAGAGAGGCCTTTAACACCGGTAATCCAGATAAAGATCTGAAAGAGGGGTTGGTGAAGCTTATTCCCAAACAAGCAACATGCAATAGGTTTAGTCATTGGAGACCCATTACTTTGCTGATTGTTATATATAAAATCCTAGCTAAATTATTGCCTTTAGGATTACTCCTGTATTACAAGAAATTATATCCAAGAAACAATATAGTTTTATAAAAGGCAGGTCTATTTATGACAACATTTTTGTAGCCATGCTAGGGAGGGATGTGGCCCTGAAAACCCATCAAAAATGCGTACTGTTGCAACTTGACTTGGAGAAGGCATATGATAGGGTTCATTGGTCATTTGTGACCAGGGTAATGGAGAGGCTGGGCTTTGGAATTAGGATGGCTACTTGTATCTACACTCTTACCATGTGTGGTCACTCTAAACTATTGCTGAAGAGTGGTGGGAGGATTTGAGGTTAGAAGATCTGTGAGACAAGGCTGCCCCGTTGCTCCCCTATTGTTTGCTATTGACTGGTGATTCAATGTTTTGCTGATAACTCACTACTTTTCTTGAAAGCAAATAATGACAATCTGAGGCAAGCTTGATCTATTATTCAAGAATTTACAGATTAGGGAGATGGTTAGCTAGTGATGGGGTTGTTAATTTGATTTTCAATCAGATTCTGCTGCCTATGGAAGATATGGAATACCAGAAACTGCATAATTTTCCAGAAAGAACCTACTCTTGGGATTGATGTGGTAGAGTTGATGCATAAATGTATATATATGTGATGGTATGTATATCATGTGAATAAGCTGAATGAGGATGGGGTGGTATAGCTAATCTAGGCTCTGCAAATTGGGATGGCATGATCTGTATATCAACTAAGGAGACTCTTGTGCACACTAGGCTATCCTAACAGGTGCTCTTATGTTTCAGGGTTATATAGGGCTAGATGTGAAAGCAAAGCTGTTAAAATTTGGGCCAAAGACAAAGAGGTGGTATCTAAAAGAGAAGCAAACGGCTTACACTTATGTGGCACTTACTGAAAACCCTGTGGGGACTAGGCCAGTGGTAAAAATTTGGACAAAAGGTGAAACATTGGAGAGGCAGTCTTGAAGCTATGATCGAGGCATGCATGCAATTGGGGTATCAAATTTTCTAGGAGCAGTCTTCTTTTGTGTGGGAAGGTGAAAGGAGGAATCTCATATGTAGCCTAATTAACAAAGATATGTAAAGAAGGGGATAGAGGTTTGTAGCTAGATGTAATTTTGTAATTTGGTGAAGGCCCTGTTGTAAAGAATTTCTGGAATATATATATATATATATATATATATAATTATTGTTCCCCAAAAGAAGAAGAAAGGATAGAAAAGATATGGGTGTGCAAAAAATAAAAAGGGCAAGTCATCATTTCATTGATTTTTTCAAGCATTAATTATTACATACTAAAATGAAACCTTTAAAAAACACTCTTATTCTTATTATTGGAAAAAAGAAACTCATATATTTAATAGAAATGCAAATCATATAGGATTGGAATTGCCTCCACAAGTGGCATGGATTGGCACGTCTTTTATAGGAGGAGACAAAATGGGCTTGGAATTTTTGACAGGAGAACGTGTGGTGCTGAATCGTACAAAAGAAAAGAAGATGCAAACCTATATAATGAAAATAAAAATAAAATGCAGGTGAAGCACTCATCCTCTTGGCCACAGCCTAGCCACAGCCTACAGAGGTCAATTTGACAAGTTGCATGCCAAATTAGGGTTTCTGCCATTCTCAACCAGTGTAGCTTCTGTCAAAGAGCCACATTCCTCTCCTCTCTCTGTGAGGGATTCATTTGAGCCTTCTGCTACTTTCCTTCTCTGTAAGATTAGGGCTTGGATTGATTCTTCTGATGTATTAGCTTCTGACGTTATGTTTTAATTGAAATTGAGACTCCTTCTCTGTAAGATTAGGGCTTGGATTGGTGTTTCTGATGTTAGGATTTGAATTAGTTTCTGACGTTACGTTTTAAATGAACTTCCGAAATTAGGGTTTAGATAAGCTTCTGAGGAACCTGTGTAGATTGAGAATCATCATGTGAATAGGCTTCTCTGATCCTATGATGGTAGGTTTTGGTTGAGATGAGCGTTTTAGCAAGGCAGGTTTAGAGTAATCATCCGAGTCTCTCTGAATTTGGGTCAGTTCCCATCTCTGCGGATTAGGGTTTGAAGGCCCCCTTCCATTTACTTGACCTTGCCGGTTGTTGTCTTCTGAAAATACTGAGCAGGTTTAAGAAATCTAATCTGCCCACTACCTAGAAGCTTTGGGCTATGGCGCACTGTTTTTCATCGCCTCGCATTGCAGTCGATCACTCCGCCATAGATCGCTTGGGATCCTCTTTTCTTCAGCCCGCACGTTTTCCCGCCAAAATTTCATCCAGCAGTTCATATTTCTTAGGTTTTCCACAGAAATGTGTGGCTCAGAATGCCTTGCCAAAGATCGCAGAATCTCTATACAATGGGTATGTGTATCTTTTTTTTTTTGGTTTTGTACTTGCTATTATTTCAAAGGGGCTCTGCATTTTTCGGTCTTGTGAATGTAATTATGACAATCAGTTTGTAATAATTTGGATAAAGATTGGATCTAGAAGCATAAGATGATGTATTTTTTTTCTTCGAATTCTCCTTACTTCATAACTCGGCTACAGATTGCGTCTAGAAGCACAAGATGATGCTTTTGGTTAGGTTAATTAGGCTCTAATTACTTTGTAATTTGGCTACAGTTTGGGTGTAGGCACCCAAGAAAGCCTGATTAAGCTTCATAATGATGTTCTACAAGGGGCAATTCAGCTGGGGCTTCCTATTCCCTCACAAGAAGCTGTAAGCCTTTGACCCATTATTTGTCATCTAACTTATAATGCAGCCAATTGTGAGCTTGTCTCCGCTTTGCAGATGACATGGTGGTGGGCAATTGTAGCACCAGCCGTGCTATCCTACCTCTTTGCGACTCCGGGAACTGTTGCTGGCCTGGTGGACTTCGTCTACGCTCCCATTCATGCACACTCCTTCAGGTGAGAGCCCATATTAGGGGATGACAACTACGCACATCCCCCCTGCATCCTTGGTGGTCCACTCTCATGATTGAATCTGGATCCTCTCTTTTACATTCATATCCTTTGGATTGCTTTGCTTCTTTCTGTTTTTCGACATGAATTTGAAACAAGTGACATTATGTTCTTGTAGGGCTGGAGGGTCGACATTTTTCCTTTCTACAGCATGGTCATCTGATCTCAATGAGTGCAACTACACAAAATAATTTAGCTGGCATTCTTTGATTTTACAAGGATAACATTCACACTTTTATTGGTAGAACTGCCTATTTGGAAAAATTCTGTTGCTCGCAGCCAATAGATAAATTCGCTCCTTTGCATCAGGAAAAGATGTGATTATTTGGTTTTGTGAATTATCTACCAAACCAGGCCATTCATGGAGTAGGGAGTCCACTCAGCCCATACCCGCATGGAGGCCGAGCCTGTTCAATGAGACGAGGAGGAGAGGCCTAGATGGATTCCCTCCCGTCATTCCTTCTGTAAGGACTCCATAGACCACGGCCAAGGATTATCTGACCTGGAACCAAAACCCTAACGAGGTTTACCTGACATCATACGCATCGGATGACCGAGATAGATTGTGGCTTGTGACTCACCATCCAACCGCATGTTCAATGCCTCGAACCACCGCTGAGCCTATGGTCTGATTGCCATGAGCCTGCTTGGTACCGATGGCCCCACCACTAGGCCGAACCACCCACCTTGCATACCCTTGGTAGCCCTCCTATCTACCGTGTGATACCTCAATAGCAATAACCTGGCTATTATTCGCCCTTGCTTTATTTAGAAGCTTTCCTGCTTTATTTACAAGCATTACCCATTATTAATCTTAACCCTAGGCTAGTACATGCTCCTAGCCTAACTCTGGGCCTGTCGAGACATAACATACTTCCCTCTTTCTATTCAATTCACGTTCTCGTGAATGCATAAGGAGACAAGCCTATGTAAGCGAATCATCGAACCTGGACATCTGTCCATAGCATCTACTCAAGTCTATTGCATCTTGCTTAGCCTAGTGTAAGACTTCTCTTGTAGACCTTGCTACAAAGAAAGTCTACTGCGTGTTGCTTAGCCCAGTGTAAGACTTCTCTTGTAGACCTTGCTACAAAGATCCAATTGCTTATTGTCAATCTAGCTCTCATCCAAGAGTTAGGATGTTCAGTCTTAAAGGAGCAATAAGCTCTACCATAACAACCATAGCACAGACACAAAGCACAACTCAATTGTCATACCAAATGGCATCTTGCATTGATTGTCGGCAAACACTAGTCCAGGGAATGCACAAACAAGTCCTAATGCCATGTACTTCTAGTACAATATTCCAACCTCAATATCTCCCTTTTCCAATCCTCATCTAAGATTGAACGGAGATTGTGTTTTCACATATAACCGATAGATGCTCATGTCTACTTTAGGGCAAGCATAAGACTTCCCATCAATTTTTGCTTATGTACCATGTCCTCAAATAGCTTGAAGTCACCATACGGCTTCCAGCTACTTTTCACCCCTCCAAATCAGAATTAACTTAAGGTTACCAAAAGTTGATGCAATCCCATTAACAGAGGTCCTCAAGGACAATGGTTATAACATATTCCACCTCTAACATGTCCATGGGTTACACCCCATCAAACAAGTGAAAAATTTACACGTCTTGTAACTTGGTTGAACACAATGCTAATCAATACACTTAAATACACTAAGATTTGATGGACACTTGTTCAAATACAAGAAGTAAATTGCTGAATTGACAAGAGACACACAATGAGCCGGAACGGCCGACCGCTCCCTCGAATAAAGTATATTGATCTTGGGAGAATCAAGTACATAGTGTCATGGGCATTTCTGACCAGATTTCCATACCAATGCATATGAATACAGTATTTCAAACAATTGGTTGTCGATGTAGACTTGCAACCCACACTACCCTCTCAAGTGTCCATGATTCCTACCATCTGCTCTCTATTGTTCCACTAACACAAGGTAGCAACAATCTGCAAGAGAGCACGTAGGACAAGAGAACACTACACAGGGTATGTGATCTTGTAATCCGGTTCCTCCCTCCTGCTACTTGCTCCCAAATTTAAGCATAAAAGCTTACCAATAGCAAGTAGAGTCGATGACAGCGGAAGTCTTCGCGAAGGAAGTCCTTGGAGTGTTGAGATCTTTGATTTGTCACCTTTCTTCGCGACAAAAGTCTTCAAGAGAATGAAGGGAACCCTGGGAAAGCTTCCCCTATGGTTCAACTTGAGAAAGAAAGGCTGAATTTAGGGTTTTCAATAAAAAGACCAGAAATTACAGCAAGAATCAGTCATTGAGAGTGAGTAGGAGAGTGATTAGCACTTGGAAACACTCTTGGAAGCTTGGAAAACACCCTAGCAGGTTGGGTATGGCTATGGAGAGCTTGGAAATGGAGAGAAATGGTGGGAAAATAGAGTTTTCAGCCTCCAAAAATCTTCATGAAGAGAAAACACGAATTTTCTCTTAATAAGTAAGTGAATTGGGGTCCAATCAGGTGAAGGGACATGGGGAGATGCCCATTTATGAGTAAGAGGGGAGGATCAGGTCCTGGACATTGAGTCTTGTCCGCCTCGGGAGTCCGCCTCGGGAGTTCAGTGAGTGTGAACTTAGAAGCGGTCATAATTTATAAGTGACTTTTGGGTGCCCAAACTTTAATGAAGTGGGAATGCACTCACTTATAAATATTGGCTGAGTCCTAAGGACTATTTGAGCCTAGATTGGGTAATACTTACCACCTGTTCACATGCCACACAACCATGTCAGTTGACAGTTTCACACGCACGGTTCACGGGCAGGCGTCCCCTTACCCGGAACTACACATTGGTCAAGCAAGCATGAAAACAGCATGCAATTTCAATTGCAAGCAAGCACATAAAGATGCTATGCAATGCAGCATTGGTATGGACAATCCCCATTCATGAGACTATACCAAAATAGAATGTGCTCCAGGCAAGTACACGAGGTACCAGACCCAATGGAACACCAATCCACCAAGCATTTCCGGGCATGTGCACGGAGGCACAAGTCCCAACGGAAAGCCAAGTCTACAGTATCACATGAGTGGCATCAATCCCCGGCATAAACGACTGCCATGGACACCAGTCCAATGGACCAATTGGGTGGCCAAATGGTGACACATCTCCAAAGTCTTGGAATCAAAATAGCCCCATGGAACTACATCCATATCTCTGACCATGGTGGGATCCAATCACATATACAAAGTCAGTGTATCAAACGGTCCAACCATCATCTGTCAACTGGTCTCGACATTTAGTCTAAGATAGTAACTTCTCGTATCTCTCAGGTACAATTGATGAATCATAAAACTTGTCACCCTACAAGTGATATGCCAATGCTCAGACAACCAAGAAAGTCCCTTATCTTATTGTAGCAATACTCCTTACCATTACCAAAGGTTAACTATGCCAAAGCATAGAGTGTCCCAGATACGGCTCCAGCACTGCTATCACCCCTCTCATCTCCCAAGCTGCCCCTACCCATTAACCTCTCTCGGGGATCCTTGGCTTCCATATTCAGCTCAACTGGCTGTGTGTAAGCCATGTGGAAACCTCGGCCTAGGCATCTCAGATTATGACTATCACCACAAGAGTGCCTAACTCGCCACCCTGTCCTTGGTTATGCCAATTTCCGACAAGCTTGCCTGCCTCCTACCATCTAGTGGCTATCTAGATAACATAGGTTCATGGTAAAACTAGGTATGATTTCTTCACAGTTTTAAAAAATAATATCCACTCATGTGGAAGAGTAAGAGCATGCTCACAGTTTGGTAAAGACCCCAAAAAATAAAAAATTATTAACTAGGGGTTTTACAAAAAAGTGCTTGAAAATAAGCGTCATGACTTAGGGTTAGTGAAGTCTTGCAAGACTATTGAGCCATTCTTGGACCCACTAGTGTGTGCAAATCCAGACTTGAATCCCACTTAGCAAAGCCTCCTGACACCACTTGACAAGCCCACAGGCATCGGTTGGCAAAGGCATCAAGCACCCATCAACCTTGGGCCCGATATAACGCGCTCTTGTTTATCTTCTATCCTTCGTGTTGGTGGCGGCTAAAATCCTAGCCAACCCAATGGATTCACTTGCTCAAAGTAATCATTGCCGAGACTGACTCCACGTCGTTATTGCCAGATGACTTCAGGAAAGTGCTGTCCATTGACTCCATATATCTCTGGTGCACACAGAATTGTGCATGCTATTATTATAAAACAGTGACGAAAAGGTAACGGGTTACATGCTGAAAAGCAGTGAAAGGTAATAAAGATAGGATTTCTGTTGCGCACTGCCCAGCTGCCCAAGGCACTGCCTTGCTGCACGGCTCTGAGCTGCACCCTTGCATGTCATCTACCCGCGCCTGCCTGCATGCCTAGCCACCCAACATGCTAGGGTTTTGCTGCCCAAGGGCAAGCCTTAGCCTAGGCCTGCACGCGACCCTCTGGCTGTGGCTCTTCACTGGCCTCGCCGCTCACGTGGCTAGCCTGTGCGCAGGCCTTGGCTGGCCACCTTGGCTTGCCTTAGCCCTCCTGTTGGCTGGCCTATCATGGCCGTCTTAGGGCTGGTCTAGCCACCCTCACTGCTGGCTTACCAAGCATGCATACCTACCTCTGCTGTTGTGTGCTAACCAACCTGGTCTGGTTGCCCCTTCCCGTGCGCATCACATTCCCCATATGCATAGCACTTACTTTTCTTGTCTATCATCACAAGGGCAAAATCAGGTTGTGCAAGGAGATGTCTTAGGCTGTCATGGCCTGTCTTCAGCCTGCTGTCTTCAGCCTGCATACAAAGGGTGCTTTTCTCTCTTTCTGTGACCTTTGCACATCCATGCAAGGTCTCATGGCTTTCTGCCATATTCAGCTTGCACAAGGGTACTATCTTATACATCCTCCATGCCTCGGGTTCTAGCACTTGTCATATCCATGCTCTGGTACCAATGTAAAGTCTCCATAGACCACACCCAAGGATTATTTGACCTAGAACCGAAACTTTAATGATTTCTCATAGACCTGTTATCATACACATCGCATGGCCGTGATAGATTGTGGCTAGCGACTCACCGCCCAACCATAGGGTTAGTGCCTCGAACTACCCTGAGCCTGAGGTCTGATTGCCACGAGCTTGCTTGGTATTGATGGATCATGGCCCCAACCTAGTATCCCATACCACGAAGCGGAACCACCCACCTTGCAGCTTAATGGCCATGAGGCCTTGCACACCCTTGGTAGCCCCATGCCTCAATAACTCAGAAGTGCTCCCAATCACTTATATAGTAGTAACTTGGCTATAAGTGGCCCTTGCTTTATTTATAAGCTTTCCTGCTTTATTTAGAAGCTTTTAGCCATTAGTAGCCCTAGGCTATTAATTTTAAGCTCTTATCCAATCTAGACCTCATCTTGTTTAGCGCCCATAGCCCACGTGTGAACCCTCCAAGTCCCCCGGCCCTAGCTAAGCTTAACCCTAATCTTGGGTTAACCCTAACCCTGATCTTGGGCTGGTACACGTCCCTAGTACTAACTTTAGGCCTGTTAGGACATAACACCTTAGGCCACCAACTCCTTGGAAGAATTTGAGTGTCTATTTGCTGCCACGAAGCTCTCGTGTCCCTGCAATGTGAATGGAGAATTTTTTACTTGACAGCATAATGTTTTTGGTAATGCTGCAAGCACATCTGCTCAAGCATTCTAGTTACATGATTGTTTTTGCAATATGATTGGAATGCGAAAATTTATGATATGAAATTCAATTTCCGGAGTGAATTTTGAACTCGTGTCTCTGTCTAGTTGGGCAAAAACAATGGAGTTTGTGGTTGGGGAAATGATGGTATGTCAACCGTTTAAGTGATCTATGCTCAATCAATCAACCACCACTTGCAAAGAATGCATGTAGTCCAGTCGGTAAGGGGTTCGACTTTCTAGACAGGTACATGGGTTCAATCTTTGCTGGCTGCAAAAAAAATCAATGTGCGCGCGCGAGTGTGTGTGCGTGTGTGAGAGAGAGAGCAAGAGAGTGAGAGAGTCGTGCTAATTAAAAGGATGCATTTGTGGCAGATCCTTCTCCCCAGATGACGTCGAGATTGGAAGGCAGCTTGGTGAAGGATCCTTTGGTGTGGTGTATGAAGGTTTCTTTGGTCGAGGTAAGGCATGGTGTCCAAAATTGGCTTTACAAGGCTGGATGGACGCATCCAGGCTGTTGGTGATTCCAGCCTATGAGCCAGAAGTGTTCGTTATCCAGCTTAACTAGCAAGACCTAGAATTGTGCCTAACTGGGTAGCAATAATTCCTTGAGCTTTTTCAGGTAAAAAGGGAGCAAAAGCAGAGCTGTTGCATGTCGTGCTCAAGAAAGCCAAGAAACAAGTCAGAGGAGCGACAGAAGTGCATGACTCAGAGATTCATATGAACTATCGTTTACAGGTAATGTTCCCTAATGACATTAATCAGAATTCTGCATTTTGATGAGACATTTTTATGCTTATGATGAGGTGGAACAATTTAACTATGATACTTTACTTTTGACAGAGGACAGCATCTTTAGCCTGTGCAGAGTTCTTGGGTACTATGCAAGTCAAGTCATCCCATGCACATGGGAAGCTCTCTGAGGTAAAGCCTTTTTCCTTTTTGTCCATGGTAGTTCATCCATGCACTCATACGGAACCTTTCATCAGGCTACTAAGGTTCATCCATGGGTGAAGTTTTCTGTCTTTAGGCGCTGGTTAGAGCACTCCTTCGTCTAGTTTGTTAGAATCTCTGCTCACAGTCTAGCTTTATAAATGCCATCTACAGGGTGTGTGGCTGGTTTGGAATTTCCAAGGCAACCACTCTCTTGACTATTATCTCAAGCAGAGAAATTTCCCAGAAAACATAGGTGCGGTGGTTCTTGGTAAAGTAAGTGATTTGGCCTATTATGGCTCTCTGGATGTTGTTGGCAGAGTGGCCTTTTACATTGGCTCATGTTTAGCCGATTTGACATCTATCAACATTATTTGTCTGCAGAATATTCCGGCCTCTTCGAAAGAGGAAGCCGTCAGATGGAATGTAGCCGTGATTCGGATGGTTTTCAAGCAGATTTTGAATAACCTGCAAGATCTTCATAGAAGTGGTGAAGATACTCTAGTGTAAATTATATTTTAACAATAGATTCTCACTTAAGCGGCTACTTCTTTTCTGGGTCCACTTGAACTGATCATTGCCCACAGATCCGGCATGTAGGAGTCGTGCACCGGGATGTCAAGCCTTTGAATCTTATATTGGACCAAGATAGTGGCAAGTTCAAGTTCATCGATTTTGGTGCTTGTGTGGACCTTCGCTCGGGCCACAATTATGTGAGTGTAATCCACCATTTCTTTAGAATTTCCAAGGGAATGGGTTTTTCATAGGATTATGATATGGTTACATGGTTAGGCTGCATACAGAACCTTGCTTGTCTATGGGAGGTCGGGCAGGGAGTTAGATGGGTAAGGTTGCATCTATTAGCAGCCATGCTGACTGGAAGGCAAGGTTTTGTAATTAGTTTTATAAACATTGTTTTGATGTTGTGGTTTATTATCTGTTATGTTTAACCATGTTTATAGGTCCCAAATGAAACCATGATTGATCCTACATATGCTGCACCGGAGCATTACATCATGCCCACAAGCACTCCCTACTTACCACCGGATCCACTGTGTTCTCTTGTTTCTCCATTTTTTTGGTATCTGAACACACCAGACCGATTCGATCTTTATTCTGCTGTAAGTTTACACCAAGTTTAGTTTTGATCTCTCAAGCATTTGGCTACATTACAGACTCTACTCTGCATGTGATTCCTTGCTAGGATACTTGGGATTTATTAGACCATTTCATTCTTCAGGGGCTTATATTGATGCAGCTAAGTATGAAGCCTTTACGGCATGACGCGGGACTGGTATGATATGAAACTCTTGAGTCCAATCACCATTCTCGTAGACCTATGTTAGGATATAGAGTTTGTTGTGAAAGGCCATTCAGTTCTACTGATTTTTGTCTTTGTCTGTTTTCTGGATGTTGGATCAATAGCAAGCTTTTAATTTGGAATTAAAGCGCAATGGGTATAACCTGAACACATGGCGTGCGAACTGTCGCCATAGCAAGGAGGAATTCGCATTTCTGGATGCAGATGGTACGATCTGGACATTATCTTGTTTCATATCATGTATGTTTACATTATAGATGGAATCAGCAAGAAAGAGAAGAGAGAAGATAATTAGTGTCTTAATACTCAGTTTAGAGATTAAATAAGGTTGGTTCTTGTGCTTATGGTGAGCATTCTTTCCAATTGCTCCCCAAGTAACTTTGCATCACTGATCTTAAATGAGCTTCTGCCTCGTTGACCTATCTATTCTCTTTGCAAACCAGATGGTGCAGGTTGGGACCTTGCAACAGCCTTACTGCAGCCTCGGCATGACAAGGATCATCTCATATGGCCAAGTATGTCAACTCTATAACTGTACAAGCCTTTGGAAGGGCATGCCCTCTTAGCAATAGATATTGATGAAATTAATACCAGTTTTTGATCCACTTGCAAACCTTGCAGGTTTAGGGAATAGCCGTCCTGCTGCTTCAGCTGCACTACAGCATCGATATCTCAATGGGTCTTTTGTTATGCCCAAGTTATTTCCAGAGGAGCTACCAGACCCTGTGCTACAAGTTCTACCAGCTTTTGAGGATGTGGCTCAGAAGCTGAGCACTGCTGCCCAGAATGTAGTAAGTACAAGTCAAAAACATTTATCTGGTCCAATACAACAGCTAAAGGACAAGAAGGCAAATGTGGTCGCTTTGCGATCGGATTCTGTCTCATCACCAGTCTCTACCACGGCAGCATCAGATAATTGGAGCAGTGTTTTACGAAATGTGATAAGGATAGGACGCGATCATTTGGCTGGGGATCGTGAGCACCCAACAAGTGTGGACCCTGCATTGCCAGCTTCTTCACATGTTCTACCCTCAGCTTCAGCAGTGACGGAGAAATTAAGCCATGCAGTCCACAGTGCACTAAATGTGAGATGGGATAAAGTCATCGGTCAAAAAATAGATTTGGCATCAAACTCTCAACCTGCTTCAAAAGCTAAGCCATCAGTTGGAGAGCAGGAAATGATCCATAAGACTAGTTCCATGAGGATTGATGCCATTCCAAATTCAATCGGAGCAGCATTGCCCGCAGCTGTAACAAGTGCTCTTACCTTGGCCACAGGATGGCTGGTACGATCATCATCGCATTCTAGTCTTTGGTGCTTGTTCATACTTATGTTTTTCTTGCGCTTGCATGTCTAGGTGGATCTTTCATGTGCTTGCTTGTCTAGGTGGGTCTGTGCTCATGCAGGTGAGAGCAATTTGTGTGCGTGTACATGTTGCTATGCATGTGCTTGTCATCAAATTGTTGATGTGTTGAATGACTTTTTGAGTTCACAGGTTCTGTCAGGATTAAATAGCTCAGCTCAGGCTTCTTATGAACTTGGCAAGCTGTTGATGTCTTCAAGTGGCATAAGTGGATCAGCATTCCTTGCCTTCTTCTTGGTGATCAAGTAAGCCTTGCAGAAATATATGAGGACTTTCCAGTTACATGGTGCAAGTGGGATTGTTATGCTCCTACTTAAGATTGTTGTCTTTGCAGGCCTTGGCTTGAAGAACAAGATGTTTCACCTGGTAAGATTGAGGCTTCCAAGGATCCTGTCATGAATGAAAACCAAGAAAACATACAGCTGGAAAAATACAAGTCCATCCACTCTGAGCAGTTCAAGCAGCAGCGGGTAGTAGTTGAGGCCGTGCAAGAGCTGGAGATGCAGATGTCTTTGCTTGAAGCATTAATGCTACAGGAACAGCAAGTATCACGGCAACAGCAAGATCTCGTCCAGAAGGTAACTGTGGGTTGTATGGCCATCTCTTCTCAGTGATTGAAGCGATTCTGTACATAGCTCTTCTCAATAAGTATTGTCAAGTGTATGTAATGGTCTTGTTATATGGACAGATGGAGAGTTTGTTACTGCAGCCATCGATGGTCTCAGGCTTGTCACAAGAAGAAACCATTAATGGTGTCCTACAGGTAGAGCCTTCCTCGGCATCGAGCTCTTGATATCAACAAGGCAAACATCACAACAGACTTACCACCTACTCTATATGGCCCAAATAAATTTGAAGGTTCCTTCTGGTTGAGATTGTTGTGTGAGGCTTCTTCCTCTGCATGAATTGTGAATTGCATCGTAGTTTGCAGATGGTTGTAGCCTGTAAAGTAGTTATATACTTGTGAGAAACATTTGGACTGCTGTTTAGGGACTGAAGGGAAAACCTTACAAATTCATCATAATTGTGGGCATCCACTTAGTTGTGTAATACATGCATCATATTCGTAGCATATTTTTGACAGCTCTGCTGCCAATTGATACTCGAGGGCGCTCGTTCCAATTCACATTTTGTTATATGCAGCTGGGTGTGATGAACATAAGCATGTCAAGAGGTTTCGATGCCATACTAGGTTTCTCGCTACATCTCACTCCATGGGGTTTGGGGATGCCTTTTTCACATATCACAGAATCGGCAAGCAAGACAACTATGGATTTGCCAGTTTGTAATATTTAAAAGTTTGCATTCACATGACTATTCAAGAAAACCTTTACTTGAATATGCATTTCATAGATTCACTTCTTTCAACACAGCTCCAAGGAAGAAAATACTGAAATGAAGTTGAAAGATTGTTGCCCTCTTATATATGGCAAAATATTTCCTTCCCAATTCACAAGTTAAGATATAAAAAAATATTACACAATAGTATCGATATTTTACATGCTAATATGGAAATTCATTTGGAACAAAGTATTTCTCTCTCCATCATATTGCCCCAAGATAACCGTCTTACTCCTGAACACTTCATCATGTCTCACCAACCAACCATGTCCCTTGGGTTGTAACCCAACGGTAGCACCCATGTCTACCTAAAGGGGGGGAATTGGGTCCGAGTCTACCATAATGGCATGCAATTTTACTATGATCTCTTGCAATTGCAATTGCAATTTACCACCAAGCACATAGCCTAGTTGTTAGGGTGTTTGAAGTCCATGCATGAGGTTGTACATTCAAACCCTACTAGCCTCTCTTGAGGTGGTGCCTTGTAAAGATGGGGTGTGGTAATTTCTAATTTCTCGAACTATTATATATATAAAAAAGAAAGAAAGAAAGAAGAAAATACTGAAAACACAACGCGCATGGCCTCAAGAAGAAAACATTGAAACACTCTTTTCCTAATGTCATATTGACATGAGATGAGAATTCAATTTAGAGGGGCATGAAACAGAATTTCCATTAGATTGACAATCCTTCCCATCTCATTCTCAACCATTAATACAACATACTTCTCAAAGTGGTATTTCTATATCATATACATTTTTAAATGCTTATAACTTATGCAGTTTTAACATGCATATATCATATGACGAGGAGAAAGCATCATATAGAAACAACATTGTTAACCTAATTTTACACTCAAAAATATTGGTTTGGTGAAACAAAAGAAACGTCACTTGTTATTACCCTCCACTTCATTATACATGTTTATAGGACACATTGTCACCTTAGCTTATATTATATAATAGTTGATATCACAATAACCTAAACCTAGCTAGTAAAAACCGTGCTATGTTTTATAGGAGCAATTCTCACTATACCTTATATTATATTTTTGTTGATATAACCATGCACTCTGTCTCTCTCTATACACACACACACACACACACACACACCGTCATCCTTGAGGCCCGTCAAAGAATGGAGTGTTGGCCATGATCATACCACTCCCTCGCTTATGGCCAAATTTGTGAGTATTTGTGTGTATATAGGTTGTTCATCCTCATTTGTATAACTTGTGTATGGCTAGGATAAAAGATACAACAAGGAAGACTTGGCATGGACAAGCTTTGTGAAGGGCTAAGTTAGCAGAGAATGCTAGGCTCAAGGAGGTGAGGGTAACATAGTTACAAAGGCATCACAGAGAAATCATGGACAACTCAAGAAAATCCAATAGCAAGAGATCAACGCCCAAGACAAGGAGATGTCTTTGAAGGGTATCATTGAAGGCTTGGAAGAATTCCAACCATTGGACGCGCAATCTGCCACAAAGCTTGTGGCAAAGAAGTCAGTCCTTTAACATGAGGCTAGATGGAACCACCCCTTAAGGCCCTTCTCCATTGAAGCTCCACTCAAACAACCATTGGTGGACACGCAATTTGCCACAAAGCTTCCCGCCCCTTCCCTTCTCCATTGAAGCTCCACTTAAACAACCAAAAAATGCCACCCAAGTCTCGAAGGGAGAAGAAAGAAAGCCATTCCCACCATAGGATCCTCGATTCCCTGGACAAGATATTGTTTAAGAGATAAGCTGGAGAGTCAACCACCCAAGAAGAGGCAGTGAACCAGAGGGTGCAAAGAAGACCAAAGTTCAAGAGGGTGCAAAGAACAACAAGACTCAAGAGCCCCAACAACAAGAGAAAGAGGAAGCATTGGTGGGTGAAAAGAATTTCGAGACACATGGGCCCCAACCACCCAAGAAGAGGAAGAATGTGCAAGAAAGTGAACTGGAGAGTGCAAAGAATAAACAAGAACTAATAGCTCATCTTGCTTGTTGAGAAATAAGCTCAAATAGGAGCACGTGTTAGTATGTGTGTGCACCAACAAGGGAATGCAAAGTTGAATGATTTGAGTGTGTGTTAAGAGTGATTGGTGAGCAGCATAATAGAGTGTGACTAGGATAGATAAGATTGAGCATGATAAAGTGTGACTAGGATGGATAAGAAGCAAATTCAACGATTTTTCACGGCGGCCATGACTATCTCAAGTTATTCACGAGTGACTAGCTTCAGATATTCACGTCGTGATTATCTTTTAAGATAATTTATTTATGAATGATGCTTAGTCTATACAACTAAGTAAATAGTGTTGATCATAAGGGTAACCTTGAGCTTCAAGAGGGTGCAAAGAAGAGTAAGACCCAAGAGCCTCAACAATTACAGAAAGAGAAAGCAATGGGTGCAAGGAAGGGCAAGGCATAAGGGCCTTACAAAAAGAGGATGGGAAGGAGGGAAAAAGATTCCCAGCAACAGAAAAAGAACGATAAAGTAAAGGAAGGGCAAGAAAGTGGGAGTCCACTACCAAGAAGCCGGGAGCTCGTCGCCCCCCTCTCCCACCTCCACAGAAGCCAAAGGCGGGTTAAAAAGGCATGAAGCAACCCATGCTTCATTTGATAGGACAGTCCAAGCCCAAGGGTCAAAAACAGAGGGTACAAGATGAAGCTAGCCCATCTAAGCCATGGGGCAAAGAGAGCTTCAACCAAAGGCCACCAAAGTTCAGAAAGAATGCCTCAAGCCCTGCACAGAAGGAATTCCCAAGAGCCCCAAGAAGCCGGCAAAAGCCACTGAAGGACCTCCAAGAAAGAAGAGAAGATGGAGACCAGGCACCAAGGCATTGAGAGAGAGATCATGTTCTACCAAAAGACCTAGCATCTCATTTGTCAGAGGGCACCATTCCAAAACGACTAGTCCATGAGATCATACATGAAGCTATAGAGGAAGCATTAGAGCAAATTCCCACCATAGGTCTATTTGAGGATACATACTTATGTGCCATCCATGCCCACAATCCAAGGCAAGGACATGCAACTATAACGATGCAAATCTGTGGTGACCATAGCCTTGGATAAGCTAGATGACCGTAGCCTTGGATCGGTCTATTTGAGTATACAAACTTATGTGCCATCCATGCCCACATGGTAACAATCCAAGACAAGGGCATATAACTAGCGAGGTGAATCTATGGTGAACGTAGCCTTGGATAAGCCAGATGATACTATATAATCTCTTTTATAAAGCTCACCATATGTAATTGACTACTTTTCTTATAAAATGAGTGTGTTTTCTATGCTTTTGAATTTGTTTATTATCTTTAAAAATAATTTCATTGGTAAGCGTGTGCTAAGAGTCACACTCTTTGTAGGGGGCATTTAATATTATGTATTTGAAAGTGGATGTGCAGGGATGCCATGTACATGGCTAGATAACAAATTTGTATGTAGTGAGCATTAGAAACTTAAGAAAAGGCCAAACCATGCACAAAATAAATGGCAGAGTCCCCCCCACAACACTGCGTGTGACCAAGGGCATTTTGGCACTGAAATCCCCTTATTTATTAATACTTCCAATGCTCCACTAGGAATGCAGAGTTCCTCCCTTGTTGCTAGGAGCCCCTATGTATGGCTACTAGTTATTTCTGTTGCATCACATGGTCCCCCTTAAAGGGTTGGCTCGTAGCATAAAATCAACATCAATAAAGCAAGTTTATTTCAAAGATGAAATTCATTATATACATGGAGCTACAATAAACATAGATTTTTACATAGACTTCTTGCCTTTTGCAACAAAGTATTCAAGGACTTTGTTGGGTTATCATCTCCTAGGAGAGAGAGGGTCTTCATATGGTCTGAAACACTTTCTAGGGGTGTAACCCTGTGTTAGTCCCATCGCCACTTTAGCTAAAATTTCCAAAACACTTCCTCAAGGAGGGTAGAACCTTGGGCTAGCCCCATTTCCACTTTAGCCAACATGTTTGCCCTTGCAAAGGAACCAAATACTAAGATGGTAGTCCTCTTGCATACCAAAATGACCTTGTCTACATTCTTTGTAATTGGCCACATTTCCAAGATGTGAGATAAAGCCTTGCACTTCACAAGCTTCTCTTTTCTATTTGGCATCGTCAAGATGCGAGATAAAGCCTTGCACTGCACAAGCTTCTGTTTACTATTTGGCGCATGGATTACGATGACCACCAAGGGAGGAAGAAGCTCTATCTAGTGCACGAGGGAAACATCTCTTCCAAATGTATTCATGCTTCCTCCACTAAATACAGGGAGTGATCGATGGATTTAGTGGATGATGACAAGGATCAATCAACCTCCTCCTTGAAAGCGTTGTCAAGGCAAATGATGAGAGATTGCTAAAAATCTAGGTCGTACATAATTACTTATTCATATGGTTTGCTAAATTTTCCTATCAGGTTCTTTCTCAGCGGTGCAGATGTCGGCAGCAATTTGATGGTGTATGACCTAGATTTCTTCTTCCTCCTCCTCCTCTTCCTCTTCTTCCTCATCCATAATGTGTGCCTCTGCCTTTGCCTCTACCTCTACCTCTACCTCTACCCATGCCCCCTTCCTCCTCTCGAGTGTCAACCTCCTCCTCCTCTTCTTCTTCCTCTTCCATAATGCCATGCCTCTTGCCTCTTTCCATGTCTTGCCTCCTCTAGTTTGAACACACCCATTGGCTTAGATGTGGGTATTGGTAATGCTTTAGCACTTGATGTTGTTGTGCTTATGGTGTCATCCTCAACTCTTGCCTCTTGGAGAAATAAGATGAAGGTTTCTTCCCACAAGAGGAACCCCACATCCTTAATCCCCTTGGCTTGGCTCTTCATCTCACTCTCGTGTGAGTCAAAGAGCTTGATAAAATACCTCAAGCGCTTTCTCTAAAGTGGCATCATTTCCATAAAAAGATGAACAAGGAAGTCAAATGGAATCCATCCCTTCCCAAAATTATCAAAATGAACAACTTGTGGATTAACATGTGTGTTCATGTATTTCAATTCGGTAAGTTACCGCATCCCTATTCGTCTCAGTTGTCCTAAGCACATCGACCTTTTGTGCAAAGATTTAGAATAGCTCATCAAATCTGTTGCTATAATGAACTAGTCAAATGAGTGGCATATGTCCATAGTGGTTATGGCGATGAACTAGTCAAATGCGTGACATATGTCCATAGTGGTTCTGAAGGATGTAAGGGCTTATGAAGCTAGGATGAGGGCTCAATGAGGAGGTGAGTGAAATGAGAGATTATAAGCAATCTTGGTCTTTTTCTACTAAAAATATTCAATTTTAGAAAAGATAATATTTATATATTAAAAAAACCAAATATAGCAGTAAGTTTACATATTATTAAACATGGCTAGTAGAACACAATTGTATGGAAAAATATATATCAAATTAAGTTTCACATTTTATTAAACATGACTAATAGAATGTAACTATATGGAAAAATATATATCAAATTAAGATTCAAATGTCAAAGTTACAAGGGGAAGACATTTCCTACAAGTCAAGGTGCTTTTTGACCTTCCTACAATAATTCCATCAACTAAAAATTTAAAGTTACTTGGCGTGCCATATAAAAACAATTCTATGGACTCATGGAGATCCTTAAATGTCTATTTAGAATTGATCGAGAGAACCCTAGAGATTTTGGAACCCAATTGAATACTGAGTTCATATTGAATCAAACTCTCCTCTGAATCTAATGGTAGCCAACATCCTCTAGCCTTCTTCCATTGCCTATTCTCCAAACCCACTATAGGGTTTATTGAGAGATGTGGTATGACACTACCACTGAGTCGATGCAAGAATTGCACTTTAATATATCACCATTATGTACACCTTCTTTTACCTTACATTCTACTCCAAGAACACTATCCAAATCATTCTCAAACATATTCCTGCATAACCAAATTATCTTCGTTATATGCATATTGGCACCTCTAAAACATGCTACAAAGACATGAAGTGGGATAAACCATGATAGCTTGAGCCTCTTAGACCATGGATTTATGAATATCCAAGACTATGTTGGATTTGAATGAGGCTAATATGTCTGGTAATTCTCAATCAGTAGCGTACGAGAAGCATGACCCGGAATAGGCAAACTTTCAAGTCTACCATATGCTTGGGAATTAGGGGAGATAATATATTCATCATTACATAAAAATAAGCCTTTGTTTACAAAAAAGGAAGGGGGTTGTCTAGAAACAAGAACTTCTCGAACTTACTCAGCATGCATAGCTTTGAATGTGTCCCAATGAGGTTTCCATTGGCTGCCCTCAATGGTTAATGGTGGGTACACATCTAAAATCATGTCAACAACACCACAAGAGAAGGAAAATATAAGTAAAACATACATCAAACTCATAAACTATAATAGTGAGCAAAAGCCTACAACAATGAGCTTGGAGTGTAGACTTTGCTAGGATAGATGGATCTAAGTTCATGTCCCTAGCCATGTACACATGTTGCACCTTGGCCAACCACCCATGTTGAACTCGAGAATGAGTCCTTTCCAATGGTATTGTACCAAGACTCTTCTTTTTTCTTCACTCTATGAGGGCCTCTACATAAGGGCTACATAGTCACCTAATCATGAATCTTGAAGTTCAAAGGCTTCCTTGCACCCTATTCTCTTACATTATGTAGGTGCATGAAGATATGGCATTAGGGGTCCTTCTAGAGCTTAAGCTTACCATTGAGATACATGTCCAGTTAAGAAAGGGTGAGAGGAGGAAGGCTGGGGGAAATAACTGCATGTTGTAAGCTTCAAGAGTAGAGAGAGAGAGAGAGAGAGAGAGAGAGAGAGAGAGAGAGAGAGATCCAATAGCAAATGTGAGAGAGAGAAGATGAGAGAGGGATAGGTCCAGCAAATAGATGGGATGTGTGTGTGTGTGTGTGTGTGTGTGTGTGTGTGTGTGTGTGTGTGTGTGTGAGAGAGAGAGAGAGAGAGAGAGAGAGAGAGACAGAGAGACAGAGATAGAGACAAACAGAGACAGAGCTCAAAATAGTTTTAAAAATGAATTTTTTTAATGTATACATAAAAAGGCACCTTTTTGCATGAAAATTTACTTTTAATATGGGAAAAACCAAAAATTCAAATTTTGGGTCCCTCTAGATTACGGATTTTGCAATTGGGAGGGGAATAAGTAGTATGGCACACTTTTAGGCACATATAGGCTAGGACCACCTTTTTTAATAGGGACCACACTAAAAGTGGGATATCCTTTTTTAATTGGGACCACATTTTTTTACTAGGGACTACACTAAAAGTGGGCTATCCCTTTAAGGGGAAAATAGGGTAACTTCAAAAGTAAAAGAAACCACTGATGTCATATTTGTGTGCAAATGGCATCTTCCTATTGGCCCTTGACTTAATCCCCACCTAACCAAAAAGGCCCATATTGAGCCATTTTTTGCCCTATTATTTTCTCCAGCTAAAGAGATTGCAAACCAATGTTCTCTATATAGGAGTTTGGAAGCCAATGTTCCCTTTGTGGCTAAAGAGTTTGCAAACCATTGTTCTCTAAATAGGAGAAGAAAAACATCTTCTTAGTACTAGGAGGAGTGTAGAGTGAATGAGGAAATTAACTATGATAAGGGTTAGCTAACCTAAAGGGGTTAAGAAACCCAAATATAGATAATTGTAACAAAGGGAGAAAGAGGTGAATGAGGAAATTAATTATGATAAGGGTTAGGTATTCATAGCTAATTGCAACAAAGGGAGAAAGAGGTAATCCCTTAAACAAAGGAAGAAAGAGGCAATCCCCCTTAATTTCTTCTTGCTGAGGTCAATTTGGTATGATGGAAAGATTGGCATATGTGGGAGATGAGAAAGACAAATCCTAGTTTTGTGAGAGTAGATTAGAATATGAGAAGCACATATTCAAGAAACTTTTATGTCCAAGGATGCACTCATGGCCACCCTCAAAGAGATGGAGAGGATGCATTCCGAGGTACTGATGAAATCTACCTGCCTACTGAAGTGGACAGGATCATGACCCAAATTCTAGCAAGCCAAGCCATCTTGAACAAAAAAATAAAAGGCCATTAGGGAACTGCAACAAATAGAGAAATACAAAGCCTTACAGGGTTTCCAAGAGCAATAAGTTGAGGTCAACCACCAAAGATCCACCAATGCCTTGCATATACCTGAGATGACTTTAAACTGCAATCATTAGAAGCTTGTAGCAAGAATTGGCAAAGGAGAGTACATAATTACTCGTCGTAAGCTCAAACTCCGCAAAGTCAGCATGGGTGGATGTAGAGAAGGATTGATTAATCCTCGAGGTAGTACACTTGACAAAGTTGGTGTTATAGCACCACAACCTTGTACAATACCTCCATCTACCTCTATAGGCTATGTCTTTCATGTTCATATATCATGGAATACCCTAGACTAGCCCATTGAATTTATTGATATTCACAGAGCTTTGTAGAAAAGTGTCAGCAAATTATATACACCTAGTCAACATGTTGATATTCAAAGGGGACATCTGTTTAGAGAACCTAGCAACTA
>NC_141078.1:16175700-16210700 GCF_041138505.1 Cibotium barometz
CTTTAGAGGGTGTTCACACCAACTAACTTTGAAATCCTTATATTGTGGATCCAAAGGGAACACAAGGTATGAATTAATGAATGAGGAGATACACTACATATTTATATATAGCCTTTAGTGGTGGGAACTTGGGTCAGCCAATATTGGCCCCACCTTAGATTGTGGTGGGAACTCGAGTCAACCAATGTCTAACTATACCCAACTGGCCATATCGACTAAGGTAATTTTAGTCTTAGGCTTTCAAACTCATTTGTGAGTGTTTGGATGTTCATTCAAGCCTTAAAACTTGAGGATATATTGTCCCAAGAATATATCTCTTAGCTTGCAACTTGCCTATATCCTATTTAGTAGTGTGCCAAACGTATTTGAGCTATCTTAAACATTTGACCACAATCAAACACTAACATGGGAATTATAGCTCCTCAAACAAAGTGCTTTCTCCTCTTATAAGGGGCCTTGCAACATAGATCTAGCAGTCCTATACTTACACATCGGCACTTGCAAAGCTACAATGATAAGGGTGGAGCATTAATTTCCAATAGCCCTTCTCTCAATGTTTGCTCATATGTGAACTATCTCTTTGGTCCAACGCCAAGTCAATGAAGATCTTATTTTAAAATGCCTCTATTAAGTGCCTTTTGTAAATTTATTTATAGATTTCTTTGTTGTTGCATAATAGACAATCTTAATTTCTCCATCCCATGATTTTCTCATGCACGAAGTGGTATTGAATCTCAATGTGCTTGGTGCGAGCATGGAGAACTAAGCTTTTTGTAACTTTATTTTCCATATTGCAAATTGGTTAGTTGGTGTTTGAGTCATGGTGGTGAGTTTCCCCTTTACTCCATGCTCGTTGTTTTATCATATGGATTCCTTTGATGTGAAATCTCCAACTTGTTAGGTTCTAAACTAGGCTTCAACTTCTTTCTTATCTCATTCTTTCGTGCCATTGCTTGAATTTTCTAAAGCCTTTGCCTTATCCTTCAAAAAAGTTACCCATATATACTCATTGATCACAGCAAGACGACTTGAAATAGGAAGAACCACCCAAAGCTATGGTGTTTATATTTCCACAGATTGGTGTGGATAAATTGAAAACAAGACTAAGCTATGTATTTGGACTCTTGTGAAAATGGTTGCCGATGGGCAAGTTTTACATGCATCTCACATCTCTAGAAAGGCTATTCAATGTTCCACAATCTTGCTCTTTTGCATTTCTTTAGAACAAAAAAGCTCACGTTTCCAACTCTTTCATGCCACATCTTACTTGTGCCCACATAATCTTGAGCTTGTAGAGGTTCTTATGCTTGGTGCCTCCAAGAACATTTCCACTAGCATCCAAGATGACGGCACCTTCCTAATGAAAACAAACTTGCAAGTCTTTGTTTGCAATGGCCACAATGGACATAAGGTTTTCCTTGATATATGTTACATAGAGAATATTAGAAAGCTTTTTCAATAACATCATCATTTTAACACAAAAGAAACTATACATGTGCCTTTAGCAAGATATTTGGCATCATTTTGCATGGCTATCATGATGTCATCTCCCATAGGGAAGTGTTCCCATCATTTTGACTAGTCATATGCCTTGATGATCCAATGTTAATGATCTATCATGTCAAGATGAGTGAATTGTTTTTCCATAAATTCCTTGATAACCATAAACAACTCCAATTTCATCTAGGCAATGTTGCTTGGCTCTTGTTTAGTCTTCACAATACCATTCTTCTCATCTCCTTGTTTCATTTTGCAATCATTTTGAACATGGACCTTCTTTTCCTTTAAAGTAGGATGGGTTGCTTGATACTTTCTTTATGTTGGTGGAGAAAACAATATCCCCACCTTGTTAAGTCATTCTTCGCATCTCTTCCTTTGGAAGCATAACACTAAACTCCTTAAAAGTGAAAGGATGGTCCTCATGTCCTGTGTATTACATGTTATCACAAAACTATTGTATGTTTATGGTAGGATCTTGATGTACCTCTATGCTAGTTCTCTAGTGGTTATTATGGTCCCAATTTCTACCAACCAAGCATAGAGGTCTTTAATCCTTGTGAAAGTTTACGATGTTACTTCTTCCTTAGATAGCTTCTTTAAGGCTAGTCATATTCCAATGGAAGCATGTGATTTATACATCATCTAAATTTAGTATTTTCATTGAAATCCTATTTCATTTAGCTCCAAATGGTGGTGGACAAAACCCTTACAACTATATTAGTAGTAGGTTGTGCCATGTCTCCAAATATGACTTAACACGACAACTAGTCAAAGAGACATGCTACAAAATATCGAAACTTCTCACCCATGTGCTTGAATTGATATGAGCTTTAATAGCTTGGTCAAAAAGTGCACATACAAAGTTGTATGGATCATGGATCCAAGGGTGCACAAGCAATGAAGATAGATGTTTGATTAATCAATCAAAAGCTATGTTAGCTATCTATATATAGCCTCAAGTGTTGATCGTATCTTAGGTTATGTCATGTCAACCACCTTGAGTTATGGCTTAACTAGACCCATCCAAGCATATTACCACCCAATTGAGGTAATATTCAACTAAACATAACATGGGTGGTCTGGTGCATTTTTTAAATCCATCTAGCATCATTTGGGTTCCTCTCGGTCCTTAGTGAGTTCAAACGAGGAGATTTCAGCCTATCCGATCCATATCCAAACATTTTGCCACCATTTGGACTATTCAAGTTGCTTTTTTTTAAATGGTTTTTTTGAATGGTTTTTCCTTACAAAGGGAATCTTCCAACATAGAGCTAGTTCATACCCGTGTAGTTACAATAACAAGAGTGGAGTATTGATTTCCAACAAGTGTAAGCTGTGAACTTCTCCAAGTTGGCTTCTCCTCCATGATGAATCTTGTGCTGTCAAGACATTTCGTGGCTTTATGGTCATCAACATTTCTTGGCTTTACCGAATCCTATTTGGCTTTAGAGATTAGTTGGTTGATTTAGTGAGTGGCAAGCCACCTATGCGTTATGGATATGGAGTTGGGGTTCTAGCAAAAAAGTATGCTTTCTTTGCAGATGATGATAAGCCACCTAGCTCTTTCATTGTTACCCTTATTTCAAGCTCTTCTCCATGGTTTCCCTCATTATATTGGACTGATCTTATGCTTGCCTTCCTCTTTTTCTTCTCCTCCTCCTCCTCGTCTCTTTATTGCTTCAATATCAGCACCTATAATGAGTGTCCTCTCTTTAATTGCAATATCGATATCCAATCAAACAAGAGGAGTTGTTGCTTCTAAAATCGTTAGCTTTGTTGCATTTGAAAAAAAGTTCCGTTGAATCTCTCTTTTTTTCTGTAGGGTCAACTTTACTCCCTTGCACAACAAACCCCCATAACTAGTCGACAAGCAAGACATTGAACTTAGTTTGTGGTCAAAAGATTTTGATGAGGACACTAAGATGTGTTGCAAAAAGGAGGCAAGAGTCTAGAAAGACAATGGCCCGCCACGCAATCTTACTCCGTACGAATACTTGCATAGCCATCTAGAAACACTAGGAGTGGCACTTGAGCTTTGAAGTAATGTAGTAGTAGTTGTGGTACCTATCACCTTGGGCCGATACTGACACAAGCAACCAAAACGGTCACTATGGGTGCATGAACCCCCTGAACCCCCTCGCAATTCACACAGCAATGGTTAACCTTCTTCCCATCATTTAAATGGACAGAACCCAGGTGGTTAGAGTTGTTGGCAGCTTGTGGTGGATCCTGGGTTCAAACCCCACGAGCTGCAGCTCAATGTCCTCCTCTTGTGAGATGGCCTCCTCGTGAGGCTCAAAGCTTTTTGCGGCCAAGTGCCAACATCTCTGACGTGGACCTAAGCAAGCAGACCACACCTCTGACGTGGACCCATAAGCAAGCAGCTCAATGTTGTCCTCTTGTGAGATGGCCTCCTCGTGAGGCTCAAAGCTTTTGCAGTCAAGTGCGGACATCTCTGACGTGGACCCATAAGCAAGCAGACCACACCTCTGACATCTCTGACGTGGACCCATAAGCAAGCAGACCACACGTTCCCAACTCAGATCCAGACTTTTTTCTGCCACCTCCAGCTAAACTGTGCCTTAAGAGGAGGAAACTCTTATCAATGCCTTAGCATTGAAAGTCACTTGTTTAAATTGTTGTTTGAATTGATTAATTTGCATATGGAGCTCAATCAATTGTGTTCTTTGCCTAAGCATGTTGAAGTACTCCTTGCACAACATCATGACCAATGGGAGACTTCTGCAAAACCACCCAGTCGTGTGAACCCAACCTTAAGTTGAGCCACTTATTCATGTCATGTGGAGATATATCCCAACCAGGTACAATTTAGCCCATCTCAAAACTCTAGCTGTATCGTACTGGTGGGGGGAGTAACTCCAAGCTTTCACACAAGCTTACGGTGAAGCACTTGCTCACTAGCCAACCACCACCTGCCCAACCTGTGTAGACTAAGCAATAACTAAATTTCGCAAGATTTGTGGGGTATGTTCTGACATCAGAAATTGGAACATCCACAAACAAAACTTCCATCATTAAGATACATACCCTCTCGAAACCAACAAACGAATCCTCACACATTGCCATCAACCTTGTCCTGACCGTGGTCTGAGAGAGAGAGAGAGAGAGAGAGAGAGAGAGAGAGAGAGAGGAAATTAATTTTTTGCCTGTACAGAGCTTGAAGTTACTACATTACGCTTTACTATTTAGTTGCATAGGCAACTATTGTTCGTGAAGCATACATATGCAAAGAACTATCACATAACCAGACTTTCTCCCAAAACCATTGCCAATAGGTCACTTCACTGTACATCCTTTCACGCTGTTGTAGCCCTGATTACAGGCACCCTTGACCGGCATATTTACCAGCACCCTGGATCTCATGAGACCACATGCTACTGGCGCCCTTGACCAACATATTCCCTTCTTCCACCATCATTGGCTCCTTCGTAATTGTGGCCAACAGGATCATAGCCATTACCACCATAATAACCTGCAGGTCCAGTACTGTATGGACTTGGCTCATAGCTCAGCTGGCCTCCTGGATAGCCATAACCACCCCCACGAGGACCATAGCCACCACCTTGTGGACAATCACGGGAGAAATGACCACCTTGGCCACACGTGTAGCATACACGGCCCCCACTTCGTCCTCCACCAAAGGCTCCACCGCTGAAATTTCCATTATAGCCACCTCCACGGGGACACTCTCGAGAAAAATGGCCAACCTGGAAAAAAAATAAATAGCGAGTCTAGAAGAGAAGACCAGGGTCTAAAAAATTAAATGGTTAGTTCACAAGAAAAAAATATAAGCTCCTTCCTTTCAAAGGAGAAAATTAAATGGTAAAATGTGCACACGTGTGTTTGTGTACATGCATAATTTTAGATTAAACAGTAAATATCACATTAGCATGAAACTCTCTATAAAAGAAGCACTAACCTCTCCACAAGCATAGCATTCAGATTGCCCTCCAGGTTTTCTTGCACCTCCCCAAGTGTCACCATAGGAGGAGACTGACTTGTCACCACCAGCATCTCGCCCAGTACGACTCCTGAAATTTCCGAAGCCGGCCTCAACAACAGCACCTTCTCTTCCAGTATATGCTCCACCATATGGCATAGAAGCAGCAGCAGGTAAGGCATTTTCATCTCGTTTCTTGTCAAATGAGCGCTTTGTGCCCCCACTTTGAGCAGGCTGAACAGCTAGCTTCTGTCACGATTCAACAGAGCAATGACATGTGAGATAGGGACACTACTGCTGTCTAGAAACCAGAGAACACAGATAACATTAAAGAGAAATTTACCTCAAATGATGCTTGCAGTTCTTCCAACTTCTTTTCTTTAACTGCTACTTCTTCAGTTAGAAGAGATGCTTTTACAGCGTCCGTCTCATTCTCAAGCTCAGTCTTTGCAAATGACAACTCTGCTTCAGCTGCTTTTTTCTCCTCGCGTTGAGCCTCTGTTAGAACAGTCTGACAGAGAAAATATAGAATAGGGTAACTGGTGTGTTAGCAACCCAGAATTCAAACGTGCTATGACATGTCTAGAATCAGAATAACTCTTTCTAACTCTAGCAATGCCTATGCTATTTGATGAGCAGGCAACTTCTCATATTCCTATGGTACGGAGTGAATTGTTGGCCAGAATCTGACAGCAGCCAAGATAACCTAACAAACCCTCCTCCCCCTCCACATGAGAAGGGAGGGGGGATAAAGACTGATGGATCCTGAGGAAAAAAGATTGTACCTGAGGTTTCCATTCTCTGCTTGCTTGCTCTTTCAGCACCTCAGTCTCTTTTTTCCCTTCTCTCTCTGCAATCACTTGCTCCTTGGGGCGTGCAGCTCCAAATGGATTTGGCTGCACTCACATCACATGACAAATTAAGAATTATGGCTTTAAACGTGGCCAAGGCAGGCAGTCAGATACACAAACATTAGTTTTAATACACCTGCACACGCATATACAATTACAATTGCTCAAGCACATCTGAAAACCCATGTGCATGTGACAACACGTGTATGCATACACAACACAATAACACGTACTTTGACAATTAGTCAAACAATATCTTCGACCACACCTTCAAAGCCCATTCCCATCATCTATGTTACATACATTGCATGCACAACAGCCATTTTCGGTTGAAAATAGGGGCTAGGCATTTGTAAAAAGACTCTAGACATGAAAAAAATATGCCAGAGACTCTTCAGAGCTAATTCCTGTGTACATGAATGACGACTGCTCCTGATCGGCCACCAGCGTTGGGGGCGCCACCCCCACAAAATCCCATTATTAGACATGAAAGGAATAGGCCAGGGATTCTTTTCACAGAGCTAACTCCCCTTTGCTTGATGACTGCTGCTGGTCAGCCACTACCTAACTCCCCCATGCTTGACAACTGCCGGTGGCCGATCAACACCAGTACTGGGAGTTCCACACCCCCTCTCCTTACCTTGGACTTGCTACTCATACAAACATCCAGCAAGTCCCAGGCGTGTACATGTCCTTAAGATGTGTCACAATTGAAAATATGCATACATATATATACATACATACAGTCAGCCACTACCTACTCCCGCGTGCTTGACAACTGCTGGTGGCCAATCAACTGCTGTTGATCGGCCACCAGCACTGGAAGTTCCACCCACCCTCTCCTCACCTTGGACTACTTAGAAGTCATCTCCTGTCTAGTTTTATACACCAGGGCCTTTGTTGTGGGTGTGCCCGCCCTTATGAGGTGTTTTATCATTTTTCCCCACTCTCCGCATTTTTCCCCTATTTTTCCTAATTTTTCGGTGGCTTGGGAGGCAGCCCATGTGCTGGCCGACTACTGGAACTAGTCCACGACTCCATGTGTGTGATGGCCGACTGCTGATGACAAGCTGGCCGACTGGATGTGTGAGCTGGTCGTGGAGTTTCAGGGCCAGTCGGCTGCCCTACAGCAGGCCAACTGCTGTTGGGGGGCCATATAAATAGGCCCCCAGCCCCCTTGCCAGTTTTGTATCAACCCCGGGATCTTCTTGTGTATATAGAGCAGAGTTACACGCCTCTATCTCCCTCTCTCTTGTGCTGTATTTTTTCTGCATGCGTTTTTTGCTCTCGTGTTCCCAAATCTGGTCATCATCTCCGCTGCGTATTCTGACATGGTATCAGAGCCTAGGCTCTAGATAGTTCTTGGGATTTGTGTGAGCAAGAGGGGGACTGTTGTGTGGCTGATTGGTGGACCGTACGGGACTGTTCGGGAAGAGGAGAAGCAAGAGGACGGCGGGCTGATTTGCTGGACAGCCACTTGCAGGTATTGTTCTTCTTTGTTCCCACCCACCCACCCTTTTCAAAGTACATCCCCGCAATGGCAGATCTGTTTGAGATGGCCGAGAGGCATGTGAAGATCCCGACACTCCCCACGTTCCCGGTGGACCATCAGTTGGGACGGGAGCAACTACGGCATATGGAAGGTTATGATGGAATCTGTTCTGGAGTCTTACGACCTCGCTGATTTCGTCGTTGTTGGGGTTCCACGGCCGGAAGTAGAGGAAGGGGAGTTACCGTCGATCCGAAAGGACCGGGAGGCTCAGACACAGATGTGGGATCGTGTCAACGCCAGGGTTTGTTCGTTTACCTTTCTCAACTGCACACCACAGGAAATCAATCATGTAAAGCATATGACGCTGGCCAGAGGTATATGGCAGCATTTGGCTTCTCTTTACAACAGGGTATCGCCCATGAAGAGGATTTCCTTGGAAGTACAGATGCGGGTTATGAACCCCGCAAAGTCGTCGACGATGCGGGAGCATATTAACAAGCTGCAAGCTCTTCAGCAGGAAGTTCTTCAGGCTAGGAAGGAGATATCGTCAGAGGACATGGCCATAACGTTGCTGTCACACTTGCCCTCTCAGTACTCAGCATTTTACTCGTCTTTGATTACCAGTGACAGGCTCAGCACCATCACATGGGAGGAGCTTGTGCCCATGGTCCTGGACCAGGAGGAACGATTCACGAACCCTCCTCAGGGTGGAGGTTCGGAGGCCTTAACTGGCCAACAGTCGAAAGGCCGTAACACGGGCAAAGAGAAGGCTTTGTCGGAGAAGTCTTCTGAGAAGAAGTCCGTTACTGACCGCGAGAAACTAAAGGCAGAGAGAACCTGTAATGATTGTGGCGAGAAAGGCCACTATTGGAGGCAGTGTCCCAAGCGGAAGACTGAGAAGGGTGAAGATTCCTCAACAGCAATCATAAAGACTCCGGCTTTTGTGCACCTGGAGGCACACCGATGTTTCATTTTCTTCAAGCAGCAGGGAGGAGATTGGAGGACTCTCCGCAACGGATTATCGGGAGTGGATTCTAGATAGTGGTGCTTCCAGGCACATGACTCCTTCCCGCTCTGGTTTACAGGATCTCTACAGGCTTTCTGGTCACATTCTTACTGGGGATACGTCCACTATCCCAGTTCACAGTGAGGGCAGGATGGAGATAGCTCCCGATGGCAGAGGGGGGAAGCATTCCTCCCCGGTGTTGTATGTTCCGGCACTTGGTTTTCATCTGTTGTCAGTGCATCAGGTTTGCAAGACGAGCGTACGGGTGGAGTTTGATGAGCATTTTGTTGCTCTCCGGGACAAAGCAACAGGCCAAGTGGTTTGGGAAGGCGGAGTGGAGAATGGAGTTTACAAGCTTTCAGCACTCTCTCCCAAGTCCTCAGGTTTGTCATGAGTGGCAGTCTGGTAATGGCCACTTAAGTGTGGATACGCTACAGGTACAGGCTTTCCGGGACCAGATGGTGGATAGCTTGCCAGTAGATGGCAGCAGTTGGCAAGAACTCTCCAGTACTGATGCTGGTAGTTCTTGTGTTCGTCAAACAGAGAAAACTGAACAGGTCACTTATGCTGTGATGTCTCGTCGTATTCGGAGCAAAGAACCTCCGGTAGATGAGGATGTTCTTTCCACGGGGACCTTTTGGAAAGCCAGGCAGGTGGCAGTTGATTACTTGCAGAAGGAGGTGCATACTCCAAGCTTGGTGGTTCCGGATTCAAAGGGGGTGGTTGACAGGTTTCAGAAGGCCTTGCGTGGTCTTCATCAGGTTTCGAGGACTTGTTTTTGCACCGTAAAAGGTGTTGATCCTTGTGAGCAATGTGATGCCTCTTTGACTCAGAAGCAGAATGGTTCATTGATCTAGTTGATGGACACCAGATTGGACGGGAGCTTCCTGATGAGGCAGTTGAGCTCATGGTTGCGGATGACCCTTTGGGAGGCAGGATTGCGTTTCCTGTGGTTTCTGCGGCATGCGAAGGATCATGGACTCTTGTACACAGGAGGGGGATTGTTGGATGGAGTCCGACTCTACGGTTGGAGTGACTCAGTTTGGGGAGGAGATCCGGACACGAGGAGATCTACTTCAGGCCCAAGAGCAGTTTTATGTAGCAGTAAGAAGCAGTCATCTTTTGCCTTGTCGAGCAAGGAGGCAGAGTACCGGGCTGCTTGTGATGCTGCTTGTGAGGCGGTGATGTGAGGTGGTGAGGATGCAGGTTGCATTGCAGGTTTGGGCTTCCACTGGCGAACCCATGGTCATCCAGAGGCACTTTGTTCGTGAACAGATCGTTGCTGATGACATCTTGCTAGAGTTTTGTTCGACGGAGGACAGTACGGTGGACCTCTCCACGAAGTCGCTATCTCAAGATTTGCTCAGGCGGCACCCCAGCTCCCTGTGGTTGGTTTCACAGCCAGGAGCTGAGAGGGGGTGTTAGAAGTCATCTCCTGTCTAGTTTTATACACCAGGGCCTTTGTTGTGGGTGTGCCCGCCCTTATGAGGTGTTTTATCATTTTTCCCCACTCTCCGCATTTTCCCCCTATTTTTCCTATTTTTTCGGTGGCTTGGGAGGCAGCCCATGTGCTGGCCGACTACTGGAACTAGTCCACGACTCCATGTGTGTGATGGTCGACTGCTGACAAGCTGGCCGACTGGATGTGTTAGCTGGTCGTGGAGTTTCAGGGCCAGTCGGCTGCCCTACAGCAGGCCGACTGCTGTTGGGGGGCCATATAAATAGGCCCCCAGCCCCCTTGCCAGTTTTGTATCAACCCCGGGATCTCCTTGTGTATATAGAGCAGAGTTACACGCCTCTATCTCCCTCTCTCTTGTGCTGTATTTTTTCTGCATGCGTTTTTTGCTCTTGTGTTCCCAGATCTGGTCATCATCTCCACTGCGTATTCTGACAGGACTTGCTACTCATATGAAGTGTACCCTTTCAGTCCACCAGTCAAACATCCAGCAAGTCCCAAGCGTGTACATGTCCTTGAAAATATGCATACATATATATACATACATACATGGAGTGTCACGTGCATCCAGCACTTGGATGCCACGTGGATTTATCTGTACAGCCAGTGCAAGACCTGGAGTGGAAACTCGTCCCATCATCCAGCAAGTCCCAAGCGTGTACATGTCCTTGAAAATATGCATACATATATATACATACATACATGGAGTGTCACGTGCATCCAGCACTTGGATGCCACGTGGATTTATCTGTACAGCCAGTGCAAGACCTGGAGTGGAAACTCGTCCCATGTGAGCCCCAGTCCAGGACGAGTCAAGGTCAGGGTTCCATTCTAAGCGTCCAAGGTCAACCAGGGTTCCATTCTAACCATGTGAGCCCCAGTCTGGGACGAGTCAACCAGGGTTCCATTCTAAGCATCCAAGGTCAGGTGTACAAGTCCCGTTCATGATCTTGGTCAAGTGAGAGTCCATACTGTGAGTCTGTACAAGTCCCGTACATGATCTTGGTCAAGTGCTAGTCCATACTGTGAGTCTCCCTCTAGAATGATGACCAGATGCCATGCATCAGAGTAAGTAGAAGCATGTAGATAGCATATAGGAGAAGGGGCAAGCCCTTTGGGCTACCCCAGGAAGGGCTTGGAATCCCTTGAGTAGGCACGGGGTAGACCTTAGGCCACCCAAGTGGGCCAAGATGACCCATGGCCTTTGCCCACTAGTAGCCAGGAAGGCTAAGGTATGTTGTTGGCCAGCCTTAGGAGGCCTGGACCACAACAGAGAAACGGCCAGATTGTGGCCAGCCTTAGATGTGAAAAGCACTGCCTAAAAGGGACTTCAGCAAGTCGTGGAGAAATAAAAAACAGGCCAACTCATGCATAAAGCCAGTCGATGAGCATCAGTAGGGGCTATAAATAGGCATGGAATTAAGTCATTCATCTCATAATTCACAAAGGGTTGCTGTATTCCAAGGGCCAGGACAGCCAAGGGGAGGGCTACAACCAAGGTCAAGAACAGATCATCAGATGTGTTATTGTACATCATTCTAATAAAGCAAATATAACATTCGTGGTGTGATCCATATAGAGGGTATTTGGGACCCAATACTCTCTCTCTCTCTCTCTCTCTCTCTCTCTCTCTCTCTTGAGGAGACCTTGGAGAGGCACATAGGTACCTTCCCATTCCCGACGGATCTGCAGAGCCTCCTACAGCTTAACCCCATGCATGATATCCTTGACGGCTCCCTCCCCCTACCTGGGGATTAGCTCCATAGGTTGTATGATGATGGTCCCACTTTGTATCATATGGCTCACAGACATGAGTGTGCACAACATGTTCCAAACGATGATGCAAACAATTGCAGACCAAGGTGAAGAGTGAAGGTCAAGAACAGATCATCAAATGTGTTATTGCACATCATTCTAATAAAGCAAATATAACATTCGTGGTGTGATCCCTAAAGAGGGTATTCAGAACCCAATACAGATCTCTCTCTCTCTCTCTCTCTCTCTCTCTCTCTCTCACGGCCATCAAAGAGGAGATCTCCAAGGAGATCACAAAGGACATGGAGGGAAAACTCAAAGCCAAGCAGTCAGGATGGGTTGAGGTGGTGAAGAAGAACATCCGTAAAGAAGTGAGGGAGGAGACTCAAAGGGAAGAACATCAAATCATTCACACCACCATTGAGGAGGAGAAGATGAGGCATGCCCGCCGCCTCAACATTCGAGTCACAAGTATAGCTGAGACACCCAACTCCACTCCCGAGAAAGATGGACAGCTTCTATGCATGAAGCTAGGCTACAAGGAAGAGGACCCTCTCCCCTTCACCAAAGCATGGAGAGCCAGGAAAGACTCAACACGCAAGCGAGCCCTCATCCTACAGTTTGCAGGAGAGACGGAGAGGGTCACCTTTATAAGGAAGAGGGGTCATACTACGAGGCTTAAAGGGAGCTCCTATTTTCTTGGTGGATGATCTCACAAGGATGCAGCTAGAGCATAGGAGAGCTTGCATGCCACGAGTCTTACACGCGAGGAGAGAAGGCAAGAAGGCCTTCTATCGAGATGGTCAGGTCATCATTGATGGCCAACCCATGGATTAGCGGTTTGGGGCCTATGGGACACATACCAGGCCACTGACAGAGATACACATGGCATAATGGAACTGTAATGGTTCACTATGGGTGCAGCCTAGACGACTGGAGCATGTTATGGTGAGAGGAGACATCATACTTCTGACAGAGACACATCAGAGCCCAGAGAGAGGGCTACCTCGAGTAGAGGGATTCCAGTGGGAGTTAGCATACAGGAGGACCACACGCCAGGGTACCTTGAGAGGATCGGGGGGAGTAGCAGTTCTATTCAGACGGGAGCTACAGGGGAGACTGAGAGTGGTAGCACAGGATCTAGAGGCCAGATACATGTGGATCAGCTTACAGCTCTCACAGGACAGGGTTATATACATAGCCCTATGTTACTTTCCTCCATCAGGATCCTCCTATGTCATTACAGAGGACATGCCACAGGAGGAGGAGACAGAAGCCTTGCCATACACTTGTCTGTCAGAGGAGATTATGCATTATTCTACACTAGGGAAAGTATTTCTTACGTGTGACTTCAATGCCCACACACAGAGCAGACAGTGTGAGGTGTATGACTATGATGACATGGAGATCCTCCACCCTGTGGATCCAAAGGAGATAGGGGCTAGTCGGGCATCAGAGGACACTGGACCAGACAGAGGACATTATGGGGACCACTTACTAGGAGCTGGGAGTGTGACTCGCGGCGGGTGCCCGGGGGACTAGGGTCTTTGACACACTTGTTGATACCATCAATGCATATTAAAACACTTAAACATGGCCACAGCCTTAACACATATCCATCATCACTTTGCATAAAACATAAAAGTTGGACAAAACATCCACAAATGCTGAAAATGGAGCTTGCACGTGTGACACCGCATAGAGGCCGGAATGGGCCGACCCCCCCCTTGGAGTATTTTATTAGCCAAGGAGAATAATATCATGTACAAGCTTTGAGGGCCTTACTCTCCCCACGGGAGATGCCAGATTATCCATATACAAATGCCATAACACAGCCCAACACGAGGCTACCAAGCCGGAAAATAGGCTGTAGAAATGCCGAGCCAACAATATAATCCATATGCCTCCGTGTGGGTACTGATTCTTCCCCAAAAACCACGGGTCTTCATGCAATAGAGCTGGTACAACAAGTACAACTCTCCATTCAGTCGATATAGCAAGTACAATGGCTGGTACAACCGGTACAATGGCTGGTACAGCAAGATACAGTGGCTGGTACAGCAGGATACAGTGGCTGGTACAGCCGGTACGGTGGCTGGTACAGCATGTACAGTGACTAGTATAGCAGGTACAGTGGCTGGAAATCATAATAAATGATTAAATACCCTTGCCTTCAGTATTTCTTCGCGATGGACGCCTCCAAAACAGTCCCCAACAGCCGGTATTCTTCATGGGCAGCCTTCAAGGGAGAGAGAAAGAGAGTAGCCATCATTAGGGCAGCCTGTAACGGTGGTATAGGCTAGTGTGCAGCAAGAGAGCCTCCATTAATGAAGAGGGAGGGCTCCAATTTATAGATTTGGGCCTCCCATGAGCTAAAATGCCAAGAGAAGGCTACAATGACAAGTGGAGAGCCACACAATAGCTGAAGTGACAAGTGTGAGGCCACTTGTCTCACTTTGATCCATTTTGTAGTATTCTCGGGATCTTCTTGTGTATATAGAGCAGAGTTACACGCCTCTGTCTCTCTCTCTCTTGTGCTGTGATTTTCTGCACTGCGTTTTGCTCTCGTGCTCCCAGATCTGGTCAACATCTCCGCTGCGTATTCTGACATGGTATCAGAGCCTAGGCTCTAGATAGTTCTTGGGATTTGTGTGAGCAAGAGGGGGACTGTTGTGTGGCTGATTGGTGGACCGTACGAGACTGTTCGGGAAGAGGAGAAGCAAGAGGACGGCGGGCTGATTTGCTGGACAGCCACTTGCAGGTATTGTTCTTCTTTGTTCCCACCCAAAGTACATCCCCGCAATGGCAGATCTGTTTGAGATGGCCGAGAGGCATGTGAAGATCCCGACACTCCCCACGTTCCCGGTGGACCGTTAGTTGGGACGGGAACAACTACGGCATATGGAAGGTTATGATGGAATCTGTTCTGGAGTCTTACGACCTCGCTGATTTCGTCGTTGTTGGGGTTCCACGGCCGGAAGTAGAGGAAGGGGAGTTACCGTCGATCCGAAAGGACCGGGAGGCTCAGACACAGATGTGGGATCGTGTCAACGCTACGGTCCATTCGTTTATCTTTCTCAACTGCACACCGCAGGTAATCAATCATGTAAAGCATATGACGCTGGCCAGAGAAATATGGCAGCATTTGGCCTCTCTTTACAACAGGGTATCGCCCATGAAGAGGATTTCCTTGGAAGTACAGATGCGGGTTATGAGCCCTGCAAAGTCGTCGACGATGCGAGAGCATATTAACAAGCATTTGGCCTCTCTTTACAACAGGGTATCGCCCATGAAGAGGATTTCCTTGGAAGTACAGATGCGGGTTATGAGCCTTGCAAAGTCGTCGACGATGCAGGAGCATATTAACAAGCTGCAGGCTCTTCAGCAGGAAGTTCTTCAGGCTGGGAAGGAGATATCGTCAGAGGACATGGACATAACGTTGCTGTCACGCTTGCCCTCTCAGTACTCAGCATTTTACTTTTACTTGATTACCAGTGGTGGCTGGCTCAGCACCATCACGTGGGAGGAGCTTGTGCCCATGGTCCTGGACCAGGAGGAACGATTCACGAACCCTCCTCAGGGTGGAGGTTCGGAGGCCTTAACTGGCCAACGGTCGAAAGGCCGTAACACGGCTAAAGGGAAGGCTTCGTCGGAGAAGTCTTCTAAGAAGTAGTCCGTTATTACTGACCGCGAGAAACTAAAGGCAGAGAGGACCTGTAATGATTGTGGCGAGAAAGGCCACTATTGGAGGCAGTGTCCCAAGCGGAAGACCGAGAAGGGTGAAGATTCCTCAGCGGCAATCATGAAGACTCCGGCTTTTGTGCACTTGGAGGTGGTGGACACCGATGTTTCATTTTCTTCAGGCAGGGAGGAGATTGGAGGATTCTCGGCAACGGATACTCGGGAGTGGATTCTAGACACTGGTGCTTCCAAGCACATGACTCCTTCCCATTCTGGTTTACAGGATCTCTGCAAGTATTCTGGTCACATTCTTACTGGGGATACATCCACTTTCCCAGTTCACAGTGAGGGCAGGATGGAGATAGTTCTCGATGGCAAAGGAGGGAAGCATTCCTCCTGGGTGTTGTATGTTCCGTCACTTGGTTTTCATCTGTTGTCAGTGCATCAGGTTTGCAAGACTGGCGTACGGGTGGAGTTTGATGAGCATTTTGTTGCTCTCCGGGACAAAGCAACAGGCCAAGTGGTTTGGGAAGGCGGAGTGGAGAATGGAGTTTACAAGCTTTCAGCACTCTCTTTCCCAGGTCCTCAGGTCTGTGATGAGTGGCAGTCTGGTAATGGCCACTTAAGTGTGGATACGCTGCAGGTGCAGGCTTTCCGGGACCAGATGCTTGCCAGTAGATAGCAGCAGTTAGCAGGAACTCTCCAGTACTGATGTTGGTAGTTCTTGTGTTCGTCAGTCAGAAGAAACTGAACAGGTAACTTATGCTCTGATGTCTCGTAGTATTCGGGACAAAGAAACTCCTGAAGATGAGGATGTTTTTTTTCCACGGGGACCTTTCGGAAAGCCATGCAGGTGGTAGTTGTTTACTTGCAGAAGGAGGTGGTAGTTGTTTACTTGCAGAAGGAGGTGGTTTCTCCAGGCTTTGTGGTTCCGAAGTCAGAGGGGGTGGTTGACAGGTTTCAGAAGGCCTTGCGTGGTCTTCATCAGGTTTCCGGGACTTGTTTTTGCACCCTAACAGGTGTTGATCCTTGTGAGCAGTGTGATGCCTCTTTGACTCAGAAGCATAAGGGTTCATTGATCTGGTTGATGGACACCAGATTGGACGGGAGCTTCTTGATGAGGCAGTTGAGCTCATGGTTGCGGATGACTCTTTGGGAGGCAGGATTGCGTTTCTTGTGGTTTCTGCGGCATGCGAAGGATCATGGACTCTTGTACACAGGAGGGGGATTGTTGGATGGAGTCCTACTCCACGGTTGGAGTGACTCAATGTGGGGAGGAGATCCGGACACGAGGAGATCTACTTCAAGCCCAGGAGCAGTTTTACGGAGCCGTAAGAGGCAGTCATCTTTTGCCTTGTCGAGGACAGAGGCAGAGTACCATGCTGCTTGTGATGCTGCTTGTGAGGTGGTGAGGATGCAGAGGTTGCATTGCAGGATTGGGCTTCCACTGGAGGAACCCATGGTCATCCAAAGGCACTTTGTTCGTGAACAGATCGTTGCTGATGACATCTTGCTAGAGTTTTGTTCGACGGAGGACAGTACGGTGGACCTCTTCACGAAGTCGCTATCTCAGGATTTGCTCAGGCGGCACCCCATCTCCCTGTGGTTGGTTTCACAGCCAGGTGCTGAGAGGGGGTGTTAGAAGTCATCTCTTGTCTATTTTTATACACTAGGGCCTTTGTTGTGGGTGTGCCTTGTGATGCTGCTTGTGAGGTGGTGAGGATGCAGAGGTTGCATTGCAGGATTGGGCTTCCACTGGAGGAACCCATGGTCATCCAAAGGCACTTTGTTCGTGAACAGATCGTTGCTGATGACATCTTGCTAGAGTTTTGTTCGACGGAGGACAGTACGGTGGACCTCTTCACGAAGTCGCTATCTCAGGATTTGCTCAGGCGGCACCCCATCTCCCTGTGGTTGGTTTCACAGCCAGGTGCTGAGAGGGGGTGTTAGAAGTCATCTCTTGTCTATTTTTATACACTAGGGCCTTTGTTGTGGGTGTGCCCGCCCTTATGAGGTGTTTTCTCATTTTTCCCCACTCTCCGTATTTTTCCCATTTTTCTGTGGCTTGGGAGGCAGCCCTGAGATGGCAGGAGGACCCAGTAGCTGGCCGACTGATGGTACTGGTCCACGACTCCATATCTGAGATGGCCGACTGCTGACAACTGGCCGACTGGCTGTATTTGCTGGTCGTGGAGGTTCAGGGCCAGTCGGCTGCCTTTAGCACAGGCCGACTGGGTATTTGGGGCCATATAAAATGGCCCCATGGCCCCCATTCCATTTTGTAGTATTCTCGGGATCTCCTTGTGTATATAGAGCAAAGTTACACGCCTCTATCTCTCTCTCTCTCCTGTGGTGTGATTTTCTGCACTGCGTTTTGCTCGTGTTCCCAGATCTGGTCAACATCTCCGCTAGCATCACTCCTACACACGGCTGCATTACAGAGCTTCCCACATCATGTCCACTCAGGAGAGCCTGCGAGATCTAGAACTATGCCCCAGAACAGATGGTATGATCACGAGTGCAGAGCCCTATACTCACGGCTCCGCATACAGAGAGCCTTGGGAGCCATCACAGAGCAGGAGTCGAGGAGAGAGATGAGGAGACTTACTCGCCGCAAAAGGCGGACCTTCGCAGAGATACATAAGCTAGAAATCTTCCATTTCTTCATGAGTAGAGATAGCCCTATCTCATGGCGGCACTTCAGAGTGCCCCGAACACCGACACCCATTCCAGACCCACAGACATGGCACATATGCAGAGGGCCTATACCACGCCCCACAGCAGCCACCTATACCTCAGCCACAGGAGCCTCGACCTACCACAGCTAGCTTCTTTACCCACTCGATGGTAAAGGAAGCTATCCGCCGCCTACAGCATGGACGGGCCGCCGACCATATGGGCCTTCAGGGTGAGCATCTCATATATGCAGTAGATTCTTTGGCTCCTTTTATTGCACACCTGTTCAACAGGGCACTAGCAGAGGATTTGCCTGCAGAGTGGACGATGCACACCATTGTGCCGATCCACAAAACACAGGATATGCTCGATCCGAGCAACTACAGGACGGTTATGGTTGGCCACGTGTTGGCCAAACTCTATGGTGCAGTGTTGGAGCAAGAGCTTAGCTTATATGTTGAGTGAGCACGTTTATGCTCATCAGGGCAAGCAGGCTTCAGGAGAGCTTTCTCTACCACTGACCATGTATTCACTTTGAGATGTATGATTGATCAGGCCAGAGTGAGAAAGAGAAAGCTCTATTGCTGCTTTGTGAATTTCCGCAAGGCATTTGACACAGTACCACAAGAGAGGCTCTTTCAGCGCCTGCAATCTCTTGGCATACCAGCAAATATGACATGGGACATCTATGCATTATATGAGCAGGTTTTTGGGCAGGTCAGATGCCCAGAAGGTATGTCCGAGACTATTGCTAGCACCATTGGTGTGAAGCAAGGATGCCCACTTTCCCCCATGCTATTTGGGTTATACATTGATGAGGTGGCTGACTTTATTACACGGGGAGGCGGAGATGGAGTTGATCTAGCAGGTACCTCGGTACATATTATGCTTTATGCTGATGATATTGTATTAGTGTCTGAGTCTCCAAGAGGTCTACAACAGCATCTACATGCACTCCATGATTTTTGCACACAGAGGGGTCTTACTGTGAACCTTGGGAAATCCAAGGTTATGGTCTTTCATACATCGAGACAGGGCAGGAGTCAGCTGACATTCACTCTCACGGGACGCCAGGTGGAGGTGGTGACATCATACGTGTACCTAGGGGTTACCTTCTCTGGAGCAGCCACGTGCTTCACCATGGGTTCAGCAGCCAGAGCTAGATTAACATGGGGATATGCAGCATTGGCTATGCTAGAGAGATAGTGCCACCAAGCGCATTTTCAGGAGCCCCGGACGAAGGGGTGGCTATTTGACACATTAGTCACACCGGCACTGATGTATGGAGCAGCGGCATGGGCGCCAGGCCTTGCTACCCATTGGTGGACACAAATAGAGAGACCACAGGCCCTCATGATGGCACTCATAATACGCAGCAAACCATCAGTACCTCATGACATTATCCGAGCAGAGTTTGCTGCGCCTCCTATGATGGTAGAGTCCATATTCCAAACTATATGCCTGCTAGACAGATTCAAAGAGATGCCACAGGACAAATTGTCATACAGAGCTTTTGAGGCCCCACTCCCAGCCCCTACACAACAAGGAATTACTCTCCAGAGAGCAGAGACACTCACTGCCCGCAGGAGACAAAGGACACCTGGCTTTCGGACACCACGCCTATACCAGAAAGAGATGATAGAGATCAGAGCTCAGTTTCACAAAGAGGGTGCGGAGCGACTAACTCGCTTCAAAGCAAACCCAGGCATGTTCTTCAGGGAGCTGTGGACATACCCTTCATTGATGTATACCATTTTATACCCCCAGTATGATACAAGATGGAGCTAGCTAGGTTGCATATCATGATTGTATACTCCATGCATATAGCTTTGCATTCTCCTAGTAGTAGAGCTCCATCCCCTCCCCCACTCATTGCACCTCTCTTCAGCGTTTGTCTCCTACAACCCTAGGCGCCTCAAACGCATGAGCATTCAATCATCTACATCAGTAAAACGCATCAGTTCAGCATTCAACCTTGCGTTTTCTGCATCCATACAGTTTTCAGCATTCATCCATTCATAGTTTTGCTCCAGCCACTTGGTGAAGGTAAAACGCAGCATTCATACTCATTTTGTCACATGCACTCTGCACTCAATGCATGGTGACAAGATGGCTCATCATCAGAAGTGCAACAGTTGTAAAGTTTTAGAACCCAATAGGATGATAATTGTCGTACGCCGTGACCCCATTGTACATCCTCAATCCAGGATAAGTCAGACACGAGCTACGTAGGTCATTCCTCAGCCTTAGTGGGTCAATCAGTCAGTCAAGTCCCTTAACCCACTTGGAGAGAATCATTCATGCATGCAGAGTAAGTAGAAGCCTTAGGGTTTGCATCAGAAAGCACTCTGCATCCTGCATAATATGCATTCATATGCCTGTGCATCATTTAGAACATCCCCGAAGCCTTGGGGAATTTACTGGGATTTATCTGGTATTTTTCCCATATTTAATAGTATTTATTTAGCATTATTTGCATTATTGGGCATTTATAAATATAAACTTTATTAAATGACCAACCTCCAGTTAGTATAAATAGGCTTGCATAGAGCTTAGTTATTCATTCAGTCTTCATTGTGCTAAGAGCTCTTCTCCTCAGCCCTAGGAGCATTCTTGCCTTCAGCCCTAGACTAATCCAGCCCTTGGAGCTCATAAGCTTGCTTCTCCAGCCTTGAGAACCCTTGCTTCAGTCAGCCCTAGGCGCCTGCTATCAGCCTCCAATCAGCCTGTTTTCAGCATCAAAGCAGCCCTGATTCAGTCCTCTACAGTCTCTAATTCAGCATACTGTCAAGCCTCAGTTCAACGCCAGCAAACAGCCTGCAGCCAGCCTGCGTTTCAGTCCAGCAGCAGAGTACCTCTGCGTTTTCTGTCCAGCAGTCCCAGAACCTCTGCGTTTCAGTTCAGCAGCTCCCTACAGGCCTGCGTTTCTGTCCACAGCAGTTTCCAGCCCTGAATCCACAGTGTGCATCAGTATCCAGCCTTCTGTGCATCATCCATACATGCAGCAGTCATCTAGTGAAGGTAACACAGCATCCATAAGTGTTTTCAGCATTCTAACATAGTGTAGAACAGTCCACCTTCTTCTTCTCTCAGCCTCAGGTGTGCAGCCCTTCCTCATGCCCTTGGGAAGAGTGCATAGGCTCGAGATCAGGTCATCGAGGTGTTTCTACAGCAGTGTACAGATCAGCCACTCTCCGATCCTCCGAGATCTTGCGTTTGGCTTATCTACAGTCCACATTCATTCTCTCTAAAGAAATAAAGCAAATACTATCTCGTTATTGGGATAGGGGGCCCTTCAGTAGGTAATTCGGGACCCAATCTAGTGTACAGTTCTCATCTATCTCTCTCATCTCTCTTTAAAGTTTGAAGTATTAAAGTGGATTGCTAAACTCACGAAACTCAGGATACAGAAGACGGTGTGAGCATTTGTGTGACAGGATCTTCCAATACAAAGACTTCCGCTGCATATCACATTGGTATCAGATTCAGATTGTCCACACACACCGTATCCTAGCATGGGGGCATCCTTGGATGGTTAGATTGCATTCCGGCACGACCACCGACTTCATCATCATGTCTACAGGAGAGAGTACTCATCAGCCGGAAGACGTCTCCCCCGAAGGAGACCTTGTTCTTCCGCCTACAGCAAACACCATAGCTCTTCTTAAAGCTCAGAACCAGCTACTCATGGAGCGTCTCCAACTCTTGGAGGCAGCAGCAGCAGCACGTCCTTCTACACCTCCAGCAGCACCCGACTACATCTCCCTCTTCTTTCAGATGGAACAACAAAGGAGAGAGGACGAGGCCCGAAGGAGAAGAGAAAAAGAAGAAAGACGGGACTATGAGGAAGCCCAACGCAGGATCGACGAAGACCGGCGTCAGGCTGACCTCGCCGCTCGGGAACACCAACGTGAGCTTGATCGAGAACGTATGTTACTCGAACACCAACGGGAAAAGGAGGCCATACACTTGAGGTATCAGCAGCTGTCCTCAGTCTCCCCAGTCATAGGTGTCACCAGCCAGCAGCCCGCAGCAGCATCAACCACCATTATTCGCAGTCAACCAAATTTCAGTAAGTATGATGGTAAGTGTGATCATTCATCAGTTAATCAATTTATTTATCAGTGCTCATTTTCCATTAGCTAGGATCACAGACCCTCACAACAAAGTCCACTTAGCGGCTCCCCATCTCACTAGTGAGGCAGTCACTTGGTGGCAGCATTGGTCTAGTATTCATACTGACCAGGCCACAGGTGTCACAGCCTTTGACTGGGACATCTTTGTCCATGACCTAAAGACCAGATTTCTCCCGCCCCAGTACATGACCGGTCTGAAAGACGAGTTCTATGGACTCAGACAGAACGGATCCCCAGTGCTTCAGTTTTCCGGTAAGGTTATTACTTTAGCACATCAGTTAGGGTTATCTGAGCAGGCTAAGATGGAGCAATTCATTCGTGGATTGGACTCTAACATTCGGTTCACAGTTCGTAACTTTGAACCAAGTACATATGACCGGGCTCCGACTCTCGCTCAGAACGAAGAAATGAAGCTTAACGGGGGCAAGCCCAAGCAGGCATCTCAGTCCAGTACCAAACCCCGACAAGGGAAGGGTAATTCGTCTTCTAAAGACATTAAGACAGACAACAGTCCTAGCTCTAGTTCAGGGGGTAAGGAATCCAAGCCTAAGAAGACCCCTGAGGAAAAGGCTCAAGCAGGCATCACTGGAGGCTATCTTCCTCCAGAGGAGCAAAGACAGTATCAGTCAGAAAACAGATGTTTTTTCTGTCATACCATTGGACATGGTAAGAAGGATTGTCCAAAAAGACAAGCGGAGCAAGCCTCCAAAGAGCCTTCTGCCACAGTTGCCGCAATATCCCCCGCTCCTCCAGACCTACCTGCTACCACCAATGCGGTTCAGATCTTACCTTCTATGCATTCCATGCCATCCGTGGTACTTGATGCTAAGCAGGAGGGTGAGGCAACAACCACACAGAAAAGCCTGATCCGAGCTTAAGGCTCTGTCCAGGGCCAACAGTTCATAATCCTTTTTGACATGGGCAGTTCTGAGGACGCCATCTCTCCCCAGTTGGCTACCAACATGAGTTGTACCTTAGTGCCCTATCATTTGGAGGTAGACGGGTTTACACCTGGTCTCCGCACCCACATCTCTCAGAAGGCACAACAGTTTTCTTTTCAAGTTCAAAAGGCCTCATTCCAGCGAGATTTCATTGTCTCTCCTCTTTTGGGATGTGACATGATCTTAGGAATCCAGTGGTTTCGTCAGTATGAACCTATTCCCAATTGGGGGCAGGACACCTTTATTATCTCTAAAGGTTTTCCTGAGCTTGTCATGATTCGGGGGGATAGGAGCATTCTTGGCGTTCCTATGATTTCTCATCTCCAGGCCCGACGAGCTATGTGCAAGGGAGCAAAAGGAGCATTACTTTATGCTCAGACAGCTTCTAATCAATAACCGCTGTCTCATCATCTTCATTCCCTCAATTAACAGATCTCCTTTCTCATTCAGACATTTTTAAGGATGATCTCCTACCCAGCATCCCACACTTAGCAGAACCTCCTAGCAAGTTTCCCTCTTGTCTTTCCAAGACTTTCAAGGGCAAGCTAGAACAGCAGTCAGTTCCCAAACATTTGAAACATGTTCCTTATGGACACATTTTCACAGTCACCACAGACCACCAAGCACTTAAGTGGCTCCCGACGATGCCAAGTGCCCAGTGGAGTGCTCAGCACACTAGACAAGGTCGGCTCTTCCAACAAGTTGGAGGAATGATTAAGTACATCCGTGGTCAGCATAACCCAGTAGTAGCAGATGTTCTTAGTAGAAAGACTAGCATCCCGACCAGTCAGGAGTCTACCATTCTCAACATCTCTCGAAAAGACTTAGAAGATCAGTATGTCGATTCCGCAGAGTTTGGTATTCAACCCAGTTTGGCCCTCAATTTTGAGCCTGGCCATCATTCAGTTCACAGACAAGCATGTAAGTTTAGACGAGATATCCACTTCAAGGAAGGGGATTGGGTCTCTCAGTGCATCATGAAACAAAGATTGAAACAAGTGGGCAAACATTGTACCAAGCTTTCATTCCGTAGTTTTGGCCCTTTTCCAATAGTTAAGAAGATAAGTGATGTCTCAATGAAGTTAAAGTTGCCTGCCAGTTGGACAATGCATGATGTTTTCCATGTTTCTTGGCTAAAACCATATATTGGTCCAGAAGTGTTTGATGTTTCAGATGAACAGCAGCCAGACGTGGTAGACGAGGCAGAAGTGATTGAGCCTGAGCAGATCCTTCTTCATCGATGGAAGCATGGTTCCGGTCGACGGATTCGTCAGTTCTATACAAAATTCCGAGATCGAGGTACCCACGAAGCCGTATGGCTCGACGAGGAGTTCTTCCAGGAGTACTCCCAGTTATTGGCGGACTACTTGGAAGCGCCATGAACCTGCCGCCAAGCTAATCAGGAGGGAATGTCACATGCACTCTGCACTCAGTGCAGAGTGACAAGATGGCTCATCATCAGAAGTGCAACAGTTGTACAGTTTTAGAACCCAATAGGATGATAATTGTCGTACGCCGTGACCCCATTGTACATCCTCAGTCCAGGATAAGTCAGGCACGAGCTACGTAGGTCATTCCTCAGCCTTAGTGGGTCAGTCAGTCAGTCAAGTCCCTTAACCCACTTGAAGAGAATCATTCATGCATGTAGAGTCAGTAGAAGCCTTAGGGTTTGCATCAGAAAGCACTCTGCATCTTGCATAATATGCATTCATATGCCTGTGCATCATTTAGAACATCCCCGAAGCCTTAGGGAATTTACTGGGATTTATCTGGTATTTTTCCCATATTTAATAGTATTTATTTAGCATTATTTGCATTATTGGGCATTTATAAATATAAACTTTATTAAATGACCAACCTCCAGTTAGTATAAATAGGCTTGCATAGAGCTTAGTTATTCATTCAGTCTTCATTGTACTAAGAGCTCTTCTCCTCAACCCTAGGAGCATTCTTGCCTTCAGCCCTAGACTAATCCAGCCCTTGGAGCTCATAAGCTTGCTTCTCCAGCCTTGAGAACCCTTGCTTCAGTCAGCCCTAGGCGCCTGCTATCAGCCTCCAATCAGCCTGTTTTCAGCATCAAAGCAGCCCTGATTCAGTCCTCTACAGTCTCTAATTCAGCATACTGTCAAGCCTCAGTTCAACATCAGTAAACAGCCTGCAGCCAGCCTGCGTTTCAGTCCAGCAGCAGAGTACCTCTGCGTTTTCTGTCTAGCAGTCCCAGAACCTCTGCGTTTCAGTTCAGCAGCTCCCTACAGGCCTGCGTTTCTGTCCACAGCAGTTTCCAGCCCTGAATCCACAGTTTGCATCAGTATCCAGCCTTCTGTGCATCATCCATACATGCAGCAGTCATCTAGTGAAGGTAACACAGCATCCATAAGTGTTTTCAGCATTCTAACATAGTGTAGAACAGTCCACCTTCTTCTTCTCTCAGCCTCAGGTGTGCAGCCCTTCCTCATGCCCTTGGGAAGAGTGCATAGGCTCGAGATCAGGTCATCGAGGTGTTTCTAGAGCAGTGTCCAGATCAGCCACTCTCCGATCCTCCGAGATCTTGCGTTTGGCTTATCTACAGTCCACAGTCATTCTCTCTAAAGAAATAAAGCAAATACTATCTCGTTATCGGGATAGGGGGCCCTTCAGTGGGTAATTCGGGACCCAATCTGGTGTACAGTTCTCATCTATCTCTCTCATCTCTCTTTAAAGTTTGAAGTATTAAAGTGGATTGCTAAACTCACGAAACTCAGGATACAGAAGACGGTGTGAGCATTTGTGTGACACGATCTTCCAATACAAAGACTTCCGCTGCATATCACACATTTACAGCAGTCTAGAACAGTCCCAAACAGCCCCTCTCTCAGCCCTAGCTTTGTATCCCTCCCTCATACCATTGGGAAGAGTGCATAGGCTCGAGATTGGACATCTTTGGTGTTTCTACAGCAGTGTACAGTTCAGCCCAACACTTGGTCTTCAAAGGTCTTGCGTTTAGCTTATCGTCAGTCACACCGTCAGTCTCTTTAAAGATAATAAAGCAAATACTATCTCGGTAACGGGATAGGGGGCCCTTCAGTGGGTAATTCGGGACCCCATACGGTGTACAATTCTCATCTCTCTCATATCTCTCATAAGTTTGAAGTATTAAAGTGGATTGCTAAACTCGCGAAACTCAGGATACAGAAGACGGTGTGAGCATTTGTGTGACAAGATGAGGCCTCCAATACGAAGACTTCCGCTGCATGTTACAGAAACTGCTGGCTGCTGAGATCAAAACTTTCCTGTGTGCTGTGTACTGGTTGACTAAATCTGGGCTTTCCTTGTGCTGGCCGGCTGTTTTCTGGCATCAAAAAGCTACTGGTCGACTTCTCCTAGGGAAGCGAGAGGGCTGGTTGACTAGAGAACTGTTCCCTATGTGCTGGCCGACTCTTTCCGGCATGAAGAGAGGGCTGGTCGACTCCTGGTGGAAGCTCTGAGGGCTGGTCGATTGCTGGTACAGCCCCCTTGAGGCTGGTCGACTTGCTCTGTGGGCTTGGCAGAGTTCGAGATAACCTTACAGGGCTGTCCAGGGCTGATGTGGGAGTGTTGTGGGCTGTCCATGGCTGTCCTACATGTGCTTTAAGCCGGGAAAGCTCTCCTATTCTGCGAAGGAACACCGAATTCAACACATGTTTTGTTACTGTTTTCATCTTGTACTAGAAGAATCAAGTGTTAGCCAATGGAGAATCCCTAGGCACCCACAAGGTTGTATCTGAAGCAGACTCTTTTTTGGTAATCTAACCATAAAGGGGGGGGGTCAGCCCATCTTCTGGCCCCTAGTGTGGTGTACTGTGCAGAGTTGTCTTTCTATTACATGTACTATCTGGATAAGCCTCATCAAGGCTAGCTCATAAATCCTCGATCTTTGTCAAGTAAGCATCCACTAGATCTCCCTTATTCATATGCTCTGACTCTAGCTACCTTATCAAATAGGCTACCTCAGCCTCATTGCATACATGGTGCAAAGATGCAAGTGCATCCCATGCCTGCTTGGCAATTTCACAAGAACGAATATGTGGGACAATGGACTTCTTCACAAAAAGAGCAATCACTGCATGTGCATGTGCATGTGCATGTGCATGTGCATCTCTTCCATCCCATCCAGCTTGATCCGGAGTAGGAGTCCGACCAACATCATCACCACCACTATGTGTTATACTCCTTGAACCACCTGTATGTGACAAGCCATGTGTACGAGTAGAACCAGTTATTCCACTTTTCATCATTTGTAAATCTCATCTAGGTGAAACCAGACAGGAACCCGTAACAATTTACAAACACTTCACATGCCAACCAAAGATATGGAAACGTAGCGGAAATAACCATAACAATATCAAAAGGAACACAACGCTGAGCCGGAACGGCCAGCCCCCCGTAGAAACTGCTTTATTCCAATGAATAAACAAATACAGATAAACCAAGGTGTGGGTGCAGTCCTAAACCGGATTTACCGAAAAGCTCACATGAGATGGTGTCAAAGCTCGCTTCACAAAGCTAAAGAGCCTTAGCCTTCTGCTATCTGCTCAAGCCTGATCTACTTCTTAGCAACAATCCATGAGGTTCTCGGATAGCCTCAAACACCAAACCAATCAGTCCCACAAAATTACCCTGAAACTTCCTTGAGATTTGGTCTCAAAGCCGACCACTGCTCGCAGTCAACTCAGAGAGAGAGAAAGAGTCACAAGATAGTTACTGATGGCGTGGGCTGTAAGCAAGGGGAGAGAAGAAGATGCCTGGCTTGGTGTACCACTATACAGCCAGTGCAGGGGGAGAGAACACTCCTAAGCCTGTTGTCCACTGTACGAGCAACGCAAGGGAGAGAGGAGAATCTACCCAGCCTGTTGTGCACTATACGGGCAGCACTAGGGAAAGAGAAGCTGCCCCGTCGGCCGTAGAGAGAGAACAAGGCAGGTCGGCTTGCTGCCACTGCACAGCCAGCACTCCAAGGAGAGAAAAACATGTTGTTACCTCCCAGTCCAAGCCCGTACAATCAGCCCTGTAGGTGGGTGCACATGCTTCCTCCACGAAGGCCCCTCCTAGCTTTAATAAAGTGGACTTGCCCTATTTTTGACATGCTTTTTTCCCTTTTATGGCTAAAAGTAGGTGCCTGTACCATAGTATATACTGAATTTCCAGCACTTCTCACTCTCTCTCTCTACTCTCTCTCTACCTGCGCTTTTGCATCAGATGGTGCGTTTTTGCATCAGAAGGTTTTCAAGAGTGTTTAGGGCTGAAAGAAGACTACCCAGAGCTTCCGCGCGTTACATTGGTATCAGAGCATCAGGCTCAGCCAAGCTAATCACTGATTCAGTCCCATATGATGGTGTACAGGTCCAAGGTACAGGAAAGTACACGGATTCGAAGCCCACGGCAAGAACACAGAACGGGAAGAACTCCCAGGAGGTTTGTTGGTGGTGTTCCACAGTGCCAGATGGGGATGGCAGTTCCGTGAGCCAGATAGGTTCTAAGGGAACGGTCCCAAGGGAGGTTGATCCTCCAAGGGTGATGTGAGAGTGCCAGACTCAGTTCCAGGAACGAAGACCAAGACGGTGTTCAGAGTCAGGGCAGGAATGGATTGTGGACTAGAGGAAGACCAGATGCATAGATCTTCATCAGAGACAGAGTGGTTTGGAGAACAGATTGGATTTTCAGAGAAAAAGGTTTGCCAGGGATGGATGATGACAGAGGGACTTCAGGACAGGATTGGGATGATGACAGTCATCCAAGAGCAGGTTGGATTCCCGTCATCAAGTTTAGCAGAGGGGGATGTCATGTGCATCAGCAATGCCATGGACATTTCTAGGGCTAAATCCAGAAGGGGCAAGCAGATAAAGATTATGAACCAGTAGATAAAGATTATGAACCAGTAGAACCAGAAGGTAGGAGCTTCAGGTGACTCATCTGAGGTGAGCATGGAGCAGGACCAAGTGGGATCATGCCAGAGGGACTGTCGGCTGCAAGAAAAGGGATGCTGGCTACCAGAGGAGCTGTCGGCTGAAGCCATCAGAGAGGTTGGGCAGCAGGCGCGCATCGATGACAAGGACAAGCAGTCGGGATGCTCCAAAAAGGGGCTGTATGGACATGGGACTGGCCGACCAGCAGTCGGCCAGCAAAAAGTGTCCCAAGTCCCATATAAAAAGGGCCCTCATGCTCAAGGTTTGGTCATTCCACCCACTAGGGGCGAGAGTCATTAGGATCCTAGTCTAGGGCAAGTTTTGGGTGTGTTATCACCTTTTCAAGAGGGCAGCCAAGGGCTGCAAAGACATGTACCCTTTTTGTACAATAGATATACTGAAATTCCAGCACTTCTCTCTCTCTCTACTCTCTCTCTACCTGCGTTTTTGCATCAGATGGTGCGTTTTTGCATCAGAAGGTTTTCAAGAGTGTTTAGGGCTGAAAGAAGACTACCCAGAGCTTCCGCGCGTTACATTGGTATCAGAGCATCAGGCTCAGCCAAGCTAAACACTGATTCAGTCCCATATGATGGTGTACAGGTCCAAGGTACAGGAAAGTACACGGATTCGAAGCCCAAGGCGGGAACACAGATCGGGAAGAACTCCCAAGAGGTTTGTTGGTGGTGTTCCACAGTGCCAGATGGGGATGGCAGTTCCGTGAGCCAGATTGGTTCTAAGGGAACGGTCCCAAGGGAGGTTGATCCTCCAAGGGTGATGTGAGAGTGCCAGACTCAGTTCCAGGAAAGAAGACCAAGACGGTGTTCAGAGTCAGGGCAGGAATGGATTGTGGACTAGAGGAAGACCAGATGCATAGATCTTCATCAGAGACAGAGTGGTTTGGAGAACACAACGGATTTTCAGAGAAAAAAGGTTTGCCAGGGATGGATGATGACAGAGGGACTTCGAAACAGGATTGGGATGATGATAGTCATCCAAGAGCAGGTTGGATTCCCGTCATCAAGTTTAGCAGAGGGGGATGTCATGTGCATCAGCAATGCCATGGACTTTCTCAAGACTAAATCCAGAAGGGGCAAGCAGATAAAGACTATGAACCAGTAGAAGATGGACATGGAGCAGGACTTGGAGCAAAGCATGGGTCAGAGGGGCTGTCAGCTGCAGGACAGAGGGTGCTGGCTGCCAGAAGAGGGCTGTCGGCTGACGTCAGCAAGGTGTAGGCAGCATGCGCATCAAGATCAAGGAGGAACACCCAGTCGGCTGAATTAATAGAGCATTTAATGCATTAATACTGGCCGACCAGCAATCGGCCAGCTCCCACCTTGTCCAAGACCCTATAAAAGCCACCAAGTGCTCAATGTCTTATTCATTCCACCCACTAGGGGTGAGAGTCATTAGGATCCTAGTCTAGGGCAAGTTTTGGGTGTGTTATCACCTCTCTCTCTACTCTCTCTCTACCTGCGTTTTTGCATCAGATGGTGCGTTTTTGCATCAGAAGGTTTTCAAGAGTGTTTAGGGCTGAAAGAAGACTACCCAGAGCTTCCGCGCGTTACAAATAGTATTACATAATTCCAACATTAAAGCCATAATTTCCAGATCCACGATCTAAAGTTAGATACGGCACAAGAGCCAACCGTATCAAGAAACTGTATCCATATCCTGAGTCAACAACTCTCATAATAAGCAAACACATGCACAAGAGCCAACTGTGTCCTAAATATCCATAAATCCATAAGCCGCTTTTCTGAATGTTCATGGATGCTAAATCCTTTCCAAGGGCCAAAACATAAGTACGAAGTGAGCACCAGGGTTGCTAGTCCTGAGAAAGATCGCACCATGTCAGGCTGCATCTGCCATACATGTACTATAAGAAAAGCATATCATGTCCAGATGTGTCTGCCATACATGTACTGTCATGTCCGGCTCCATAAGCCACACATGTTCTATCCTGTCAAGCTTCATAAGCCATATATGTTTCTATCATGTCAAGCCTCAAAAGCCACACATGTTCTCTTGCCATGTCAAGCCTCACAAGCCATACATGTTCTGTCATGTCAAGCCTCAGAAGCCACACATGTTCTGTCATGTCAAGCCTCAAAAGCCACATATGTTCTCTTGCCATGTCAGTGCACTCACACCAGAGTCCTTCCTGGGGATCCATCCACATACATGCAAAAGACAAACTCTTGTTGACATGTCAGTGGGCTCACACCGAAGTCCTTCCAAGAATCCATCCATACATGCAAAAGGAATGTGCCATGGCATAATTGATGTGAGAAATCCTTCTCCGCAAAACCGCCAAACAAGCACATGTTCACCCAAGCCAGGGAAGCTCAACTGGCACTCTATTGTCCAAGACAGCCCTGCATATCCTCGACCAACCATACGAGCGCAGAATACCTTGCCTTGTTGGCTTCAAAACACCTCATAGACTAGAATCAGCCAATCCATGATACTAATAAATAGTTCATAGTTTATATGCGACATATTCTAGCATCCCATACCACTAGAATACACCCCATATGAGATCCTTGTGTAGGCGACAATTCTAGCATCCCATACTCCTAGGAGCCTCCAATACACAAGACCAAAACCATAAACTATTCATCAAAACCATAGTTAAGCCCTTTCCAAAACCAAAACGGTTTCCAAGGATAACACCTTTCAGAAAAATAACTTTCCTGAAACACATTGTCACCATTTGGCCATCCAATTGGTCCACTCGTGCTTTCTCATCATACTTTCCTGGAGCACGTCTATTTTGGTATAGTCTCATGAAACTTGTCACCATTTGGCCACCCAATTGGTCCACTTGTGCTTTCTCATCATACTTGCTTGGTGCACGTCTATTTTGGTATAGCCTCATGAAAGAGGATTGTCCATACCAATGCTGCATTGCATAGCATCTTTATGTGCTTGCTTGCAATTGAAATTGCATGCTGTTTTCATGCTTGCTTGACCAATGTGTAGTTCCGGGTAAGGGGACCCCACCCGTGAACCGTGCGTGTGAAACTGTCTGGTTACATGGTTATGTGGCATGTGACAGGAAGTAAGTATTGGTCATAAACCTAGCCTTAGAAGTTTGCACTAATTTATAAGTGAGTGTGTACATACTTCATTAAGTTTTGGGCAACCATGCGTCTGTTCTAGCTTGCTCCACAAAGCACCTACCTACCACCTATAGTGGACAACTCACCACCTCACTCTTCCCTCTCTCTAGAAGAAGTGTCTCCTTCATGAGGCCTTTTGGGCTGTATTTTCAGCACTTTCTCCTTCCCAACTCCACATCCAAGCTTGCTAGGGTGCTTCCAAGAGTGTTTTCGGATGCTATTCACTCTCCTACACTCCCTCCCAATCACTAAAATTCAGCAAAACAACTCTCTTTCTTACTATAATTTCTTGTCTTTTTGCTAAAAACCCTAATTTCAGCCTTCCTTTCTCAAGTTGAACCATAGGGGAAGCCTTCCCAATGTTCCCTTCATCCTCTTGAAGACTTTTGTCGCGAAGAATTACGACAAATCGAAGATTTCAACACTCAAGCACTTCCATTGCAAAGACTTTACTGTCATCGACTCTACTTGCAATTGGTAAGCTTTTATGCTTAGATATGGAAGCAAGTAGCAGGAGGGAGGAGCCGGATTACAAGATCACATACCTTGTGTAGTGTTCTCTTGTCCTACGTGCTCTCTTGCAGATTGTTCCTACCATGTGTTGGTGGAACAATAGAGAGCAGATGGTAGAGAACATGGGCACTTGAGAGGGTAGACTAAACTGACAACCACTTTGTTTGCAATACTGTATTCATATGCATTGGTATGGAAATCTAGTCAAAAATACCCATTACACTATGTACTTAATTCTCCCAAGATCAATATACTTTATTTGGGGAGGGACCGGCCGTTCCGACTCATTGTGCATCTCTTGTCAATTCAGCAAATTACTTATTGTATTGAGCATGTTGTCCATCAAATCCTAGTGTATTTAAGTGTATTGATTAGCATTGTGTTCAACCAAGTTACAATGTGGTGCATATTACAGAACATGAATATGTGGGACAGCCGTCCCATGGCAAAGAGAAAATGTAGGAAGAACAGTCCATAGTCTTAAGGGCTGAACTTACTCGTATACAGGCTCTTCTCCATGCACAACAAGAACAATTGAAGCTCTACCGCCACGAGGATCCATTGGTACATGACCGTTTCAAAGCCAAGAAAGCTGAATCTTATATGGATCATGCAATGGCAATGGCTCAAGAGTTGCACATGCAACTAAGGGATGTAGCACATGCATACTTGGCTCGTATCGAGGATGCCTATGCAGAAAAGACAACCATCCCACATGTCTTGGAATCCCTACAGGCGCCCGAACAAGAACTTATGTCTAAGAGGATGAATCTCCATGCTATGGGAGAGGAACCATCGGCGACTTCACGCCATGCAAGAGTACCTCATGTAGCCCGTGAAGAATGCAATGTTTATGATAGTGCTCAAAATGTATGTCAAATGCCATTGCCGGTTGAAAATGTGCATGCACAACACATGCAACATGGGCTACAATTTTCTGTTTGGTGCACTTGGAAAGCATGTGCTTTGTTACATTCATAGATGATTACTCCAAATTTGTTTGGGTATACCCTTTGAAAGATAAATCGGAGGTTTTTATGTGCTTTCCACATTATTTTGCAAGGGCTGAAAATGAAGCAGGTTACAAATTGCAAACCCTCTCTACATATCGAGAGGGAAAGTATATGTCTAATACATATGTTTTTGAACAGATGCCCTATGAAAGCATTGAAAACCATCACTCCATATGAGGCTTGGTATGATAAAAAGCCTAAAGTTGATTACTTCAAGGTTATTGGTTGTCTTGCTATCCATGTGTCTCAATAGATGAGAAGCAAGCTTTGATGACAAGGCAACAAGATGTATTTTTGTGGGATACAACAATGTAGAAGATCATGAACAATGACGTATTGAAAATAAAGCATAAAAGTGGCCCCTTTATAGAAGCCTCTTGTAGGTGGTAGCTGTTTTGTTGCCAATTTTTTGCAAAATTGTTCCTGAATAAGAGAACCTTCATCAAGGATGGAGTTTCTCCCTGTTGGAAGCTGCAAGACTCTAGGCTGTATTTTAATCTTTGAGATAGTTTGAGAAAGGTTCCCTCTCACCAAAAAATTGGATTCTCTGCCCCCTTTGAATCAGGTGCTCACTTACACATGCATGCTCAGCCAATTTCTGGAAATATCCAAGCTACAACATTTTAGACTCGTTCCATGTGGAGATTGCAACATGCAAGACTCATTCCATAAGCAAATTGATGAAGTTTTCTCTCCCCAACGAAGTGGAAGGTTAAATGAAACAAGTGTGGCAACAAAACATTATCATTCAAATTTCAAACCAAATCAACAATTGACATCAATAAAAAGTTCAGAGGAGACAAGAGACTCAGAGAGGTTACTACTAAACAAACTAATGGTGCCTCTCTCCCATTCAGCTCAGCATGCTGTTTCATGCACCAAACAAACTAATGCAGGGAGCTTCATTGCAGTACGAAAAAACACTGCTAGACTGATGAAACCCCTCCCCATATGACAAGAACACAAGTCCTGC